>NC_056746.1:243745093-243760093 GCF_019279795.1 Protopterus annectens | reverse complement strand
AATTTTGAATGTTCGGTGTTCTAATACAGACCCCACAAACTAGTGTACCTGGCAGAGAGAAGGTTGTCTGCACAAACACCACACCAACACAACACACACCCACATATGCAGAGTTTCTTAACAAAAACATATCTAAACAAAAGAGACCTCGGAGACAAAAAACACATGCAAACTCCACAGCCTACCACACACACACACACCACACATAGTCCACATGTCTGTGACTCACAGCCATCAAGGCTTAACCATAAGCCCATTATATTAATCCTAGGAGACTCCATTGTGAGACACCCAGATGTGCCCCTCACCAGGCTGGATAGGGCGAAAGTCACTGTACGTTGTTTGTCAGGTGCCAGAATTGCTACATTACCCATGCACTCAAGTCCCTCAACAAGTACTGCTATGACTCTGTCATAGTACATATTGGCATGAATGCTTGAGATGTACCTCTCTGGACTGTATGAATGGAGACATGATCGAGCTCAACGAATATGTGTTCCAGGCAGGTATGTCACTAGCCTTAAGCAGCATGCTACCATCACCCAAAATGATGCCTCAGTGCAAACAGAAATGATTGACTAACAGTTGGCTTAGTGTCTGGTGTCATTCTAAGGGGATTCAGTACCTGTCTGTTTGGGAAGACATGATTGACAGACCATGATGCTTTGCCAGAGATGGCCTGCATCTGTCTCCCTTGGGCTTCAGGCTCCTGGCAAAGGCTCTTGCCTCCCCATAGTGCCTTTTTTAGGCAATGACTTGAGATCAAAACTACCAACATGAGAATCTCATCTAAAAGCAATTTAAAGGTCATGCTGCTGAGTGCTAGGAGTCTCAGCATGAAACTGCACTCATTTCCAGGGTTAAGGATGCTTGCAGATGCTGACATTTATGCACTCACAGAAACCTGACTCAAAACTGCGGAGAGCACCCCTGCCTTACCTGGTTACTCATCCTATCATACATTCAGACCCCAAACTGAGGGCAGCAAAGCCAAAGAGGTGGTGTTTCACTATATATTACAGATATACACACCTCCAGACTGGTCAAACAGTAATGACGCACAGGAGACTCTCCATGTGCAGTTAATGGTTGACAAGACCCTTATTCAAATCATAGATAGTTACAGGCCCCCAACATAGATTCAAGATGCCCACACTGTCTATCTGGACCTCCTTGAATCTATTTAGATTCAACCCCATACCCTGATCCTGGGTGATTTTAACTACCCAACCATTGATTGAAAGAACTACTCAAGCGAGAATGCAAATACTTAAACATTCCTTGATTTCATCAATGCCAATGCCTTGGAACAGCTGGTTGTTCCAAGGCATTGGCATTGATTTCATCAATGCCAATGCCTTGGAACAGCTGGTTGATACCCCCACAAGAGGTGACAACAACTTGGTCTTGGTACTAACCAGCATAGGAAACCACTGCACCATCCCCGCAGTGTTATCATCCCTGGTAAGATCAGACCACAAAGCAGTCACCTTTATAAGTCACCATCTCCCCTGAACCCCTCCCCCCAGCTAGGGTTAAACAAAAAAACTTCTCCAAAGCTGATTACAACTTCCTAAGGGAAGGTCTGAACAGCTTCACAGCCCCCTCCCCAACAGTAAGAAATGGCACTAATGTCCAAACCTACACCAAAGTAGTATACGACCACTTGAATAAATGCATGGATTCAGTAATACCTGACAGGACAAAGTCCTCCTCCTCAAGGAATTGTAAACCTGTCTGGTGGACATCGACTATAAATAAACTCTGCAACAAAAGGAAATAAATTGCTGTCCAGGACCAAGAAGGAACATGTGCCAAATTGGAAGCAATCTCTCCTTGACCTAAACAGGCAAATAAGGGTATTGGTGAAGTTATTCAAAGCTAACTTTGAGTCCAAATCAGCTACATCGGCTAAAGACAGTCATAAGGCCTTCTTCACATACATCAACAATTTAAGGAGAAACACCCAAATCTGCTCAGAACTAATGGTCAAGGGCACCACATACACAAATGCCATGGATATAGCCAACCTGCTATATATAACTTCACCCCTGTGTTCCCCCATCACTAATCCAGGATAACCTCAGCACCTGCCCCCCATCCCTTATCGGTACCCCTTGTTTCTAGGGAACAAGCCATTACCGCTCTCTCAAAGGCTAAAAACACAGCTTCCATGGGATCCGATAACATCCCAGGCTGCATTCCGCATCAACTCAGGCAGGAACTCGCAGCAGCATTAGGCACCCTATTCAACCTAAGCCTCAGTACCAGTTTTGTCCCAGCCAAGTGGAGGATGGCCACTATCATCCCTTTGCCCAAAGATGGAGCATCCACTGATCCAGGAAATTTATAGATCAATCACCCTAACTAGCCTGATTTGCAAGGCCATGGAATGCATTGTCATGGACCACATTAACAAGGATATCGGCAACCTCCAAATGCTTAATCCCACAAAGTTTGTTTTTGTCAAGGGGAGGTCATGCCTGTTAAATTTGGTAGACTTCTTTGTCAGTCACCAAAGCCATGCATGAGGGGAAGATGGTGCCCACCACTTACCTTGACTTGGCCAAGGCCTTCGACACTATTCCCCACTCAAGCATAATAGATAAACTATCCCAGCTTGGCATAAATCTGTATTTGACTAGAGAGGTACCTAACTGGCTCACTGATTGAACTCACTCAATCAAAATAGGGGAAGCTACCTCAAGTATTAGACCTGTAATGAGCGGCATACCCCAGGGATCAGTCTTGGGGCCCCTGCAGTTTGGGATATACTTCTCTGAGGTACAAGCCAAAACCTGAGTTCTATGGCTGACCAAGTTTGCAGATGACTGCAAGCTGGGCGCTGCTATCATCTCCCCTAGTGATGTAGATATACTACAACAGGGTCTCACCCAGACAAATGACTGGTGCCAGAAACACGGCCTCAAACTAAACGCCAAAAAATGCATTATTATCCCCTTTGGTGAGAGTGTTGTCTCCACAAATTATCACATTAATCACAACGTCCTAAGCATGCAAACAGTTGTGAGAGACCTAGACACCCAAGTAGACAGCAATCTAACTTTTGACCACCATGTTGCCTCCATTGTACGGAGAGCTTTCTACATGGCTCACCTCATTAGTAAGGGTATTTCTTCCAGGATCAAGGAAGTCCCTGTATTCCTCCCTTATCAGGCCCATCATTGAGTATAATGCTCCTTTTGGCATGTACCTTGCGAAGTGCATACAGCAGCTGGAGAAACCACAGAGATTCCTGACCAAGAGAATCCAGGGCTTCAAAAATCTATCCTACATGGAGAGGCTAGAAGCCCTGTCCCTCTACTCTGTCTCATACAGACACCTTAGAGGTGATATATGCCTGGCATACAAAGCAATCTCTGACCCCACCTTGATGAAATTGCTGCATATCTGCAAGCCAAACTCCACTCGCGTGACCTGCATGCAAAATCTCAACTTGGTCTGCATCATCAATAGGACTTGATGGTGGGACAGAATTTTCTGCCAGAGACTCTCCCATCTGTGGAGTAGACTCCCTCTCCACGTCAAGCAGAGTACTTCATTATCCCCCTTTAAGAGGAACCTGGATAACTGGATGGGAAATAGAAAATACACCCCTGGGATTCCACCCGTGTCCCTGCTGGACAGGGGCATTGGGTGCTGACTTGTGGGAACATGGGCTAATTTATTGTCTAGGCTAAGATCCACAGGGCCAGTAGCCTAGTAACTTGCCATGTTCTTATATCTTTCTTTCTTTGAGGATTCATTGCAAACTTTCTGATAGTAACATGATGTTAAACTGCAAAAATGCACCTATTCCTCTTACTACCATTAATGATTTTATTAAGCTCAGCTGTGAATTTGAGCCCACCTTGTCACCTGCTTCAGGCAGTGGGATTTGACTCCTCACTTTTTAAAAATATAAAAATGAGGATATATTCCATACATGGGTTGCAGTCCAACACACTTCATTACCCACACTTCCCATTCATGTGATGCAAAGCCCTTCCTTGACCCTCTTTGGGAAACTCATGTTAAATATGGCTAGGTTTGTAGGGGCTCTTGGGCCGGTAGCCTAGTATCTGTTCATCCTCAACCCTTTTTTCCCCATTATCACCCATGGGGTTGGGGTGTCACTTCAGCGGTGACAATCATCTTGAGCCAAGGTTTATACTGCCAGTTTGCCTAGCCCTGCCATGATAGTTCATTAGTACCACTCATTCATGCACACACTTGCACCTGCAGCCAATTTAGAATGTCCAATCCACCTACTGCATGCGTGTGGGATGTGGAAGGAAACCAGCGTACCCAGAGAAAACCCATGTGACTGCAGTGAGGACATGCAGACTCTGCATAGAAGGCATTCCAGCTGAGAATTGAACCAAAGAACTTCTTGCTGTGAGATGACAATGCTAGAACCCTAGTAATATCCTATAAACTTTATGAACTTAAAGGAAGCAGAATATAGTGCAACTTAGCAGCCTATTACATTCTTATTGCCACATGGACTTGTTGGCTGACATTACCAGTAAATGGTTACATCTGTGAAACAGTTTTTATCATTTCTATTAAAACTGGAAAACAAATATATTCCACTATTAACTGTAATGAGGTTGTGCTTATATTTAGAGTTAAAAGAGCAGCTATGTGCATGTTGAAGTTTTGAGTGCCAATTTAGAATTTCTGGCAGTGATTTTCTCCTTCCTGTTGTTATCTTTTTTTCTTTATTTATTTATCTTTCAAATGCTAGAAAACATCACTTTTAGGTACAACACATAAAATGGGTCTTTTTTATGAATCTGAATCTCGGGACATTAGCATTATGGATGCTATGCAATTATAGTAATGATAAAGGAATAGCTTTGTATTTAATGTTTACCGGGAAAGATCGACTTGGAACAAAGCCAGTTTTCAGCAGAAGCACGGGGAGAAACACTCCAAACACGTCTTTGTAACATGGGAGGAAACCGGAGTACCTGGAGAAAACCCACATGAATGCAGGGGGACATGCAGAACTCCGCACAGAAGACACTCCAGCTGAGAATTGAACCAGCGAACCTCTTGCTGTAAGGAGACAATGCTGCCACTACACAGTTGCACCATTTCTAAAATACAACCTTTAGTTTCAGATATTTCAATACAGCTATACTATTTCAAGGGTTGTGTCCCCATCTGATAGGGTACGTTAACTTTGAATAAGCCACATAAACATAACTGCCATGGTAATGTACTTCAGCTTGTTACTCTCTGACATGCACACTATCCCCCCACAATGAGACATCTTGGTTATTAACAGAGATTGTGTAATTGCCCTTTGCTTTCATACTCAGCCTGCTCTACAAAAAACTGTCCATTTCCAATGTTGCCTGTGATGCCTGATTGTGAAGGAAGTGAATAACATCATACCCACAATAATTTATTTTAGCTTTTTGCACTTTGCCTTCAGCATGTAATATCAGTGCTCATTTAATAGTGATCCTGTAATAACCCTTTGGTTTTACATACATCCTGCTTTCACATGCACAGACATACAGCTTTTTTGTGCACTTTTGATGTGTGATTATGAAACAGTTGAAAAAAATAATGGCACTGTACTGTATTTCATCTTTTTGCTCTCTGGGACATGTACAGTGACTATCAACAAGACATACGAGAATTATTAGTAATAATTTACTTATCATGTAGTTTCATGTATAGCTTACTATGAAAAAATATTACCACATTCTTTGTAAATTTCAGATGTTTGACTGAGAAGAAAGTGAAAGAAATATTGGCCACAGTAATGTATTTCAGTTTGTTGCATGTGGATAACTGTACTGTTCCTCCCAAACTATATAACTGATCATTTAAGAGTGATCAAGTAACTGGTCATAGTAATTTATTTAATCTTGTTGCTGTCATACGTGCACGGACACACACACACACACACACACACACACACACACACACACACACACACACACACTCTCTCTCTCTCTTCCATAACAAGCAATATTAGTGATATTTTAAGACTGCTTTTGTAACTACTTTGTACATTCACACACAGCCTGTCCCTCACATAGCCATTTTTTGTATACACATCCGATGTTTATGATAAGAAAATGAATTTTTTGCTACCCTCAAAAGATCACTTTTGGTGACCATTTCTAGTGTGTGATCATGAACAAAGTGAAATAAATATTGACCATAGTAGTGTACCTTATTTTGATGTTGTTATTCACAGCCTCCTTGTGTGATCACCATAGGAAATTCAAGAAAAAAATGAATGGATACTTCAAATGAGCTCTGTATATTATTACCACTGCCCCACAGATATATATGGTGTCTTGCCAGCATGTTTGAAAATGCCTGTTAGAAAGCATCCATAAAAATTGGAGTATCTGATCCCATCAGCATTTCTACTCAAATGAGTAGCGTTCACAAGCTAAGCACTGATGTCAAAGGAGTTGAACTCAAGTGATTACTTCACATATTAACTGATCATGCCATATTACTGTCATGGAAGGGAATAAAAAACAGATAATGATTAGAGCATCTTCTCACGTTTTGATTCTAATTCCCATTCATTTTAAGATATAAGGTAATTATGTCCTCAGAGCAATGAGTATGCTAATAAAATTGTCTGTCAAGTGTCTTGAGGTTGAGAATTTTTTAATCTGATTCTGTTTTTCACAGCAGGGGGTTCTGTGGTTCAATTCTTAGCAGTGGTACCTTCTTTATGGAGTATGCCATGAATCTGAGTTTGTGTGTGTGTACCTGAGATAAAGAAGAAAGGTTTGGTAATCTGGTTTGGTTCCCTACTTGCCTAGTAAACTCAGTGGATGGCAGTGGATATAGGTGTCATGTAGGACTTGTATGCCTGAATGGATAGATCAATAATAAAATAAAATATATACATTAAAATGAGTTATATTGTCACCTGTTATTTTGGCAGCAGCCAATAGTTAAGGGGTTAAGACCCGTACTCAAGATGAGTTGTTATCATGGGTACTCATTGCTTTTCACATATTTACCAGGATAAACTCAGGCTAAACTTTGGTCCCATTACAAGACTGATATTCATACCACATCACACTTCCTGATTTGGATGAATATCCATTAGTAAGAACATTTCTTCCCTGATAAGCTCTGGCTCAACCCAAGCATCTGTCTGTCATTACAAAATAATCCTCATAACAGCAAACAATGTCTTGTACTGGATATCTCACCATGTTCAACAAGAAACTCTTATATAAGTGACATCAGCAATGACACTCTTATACTGCTTTACACAGCTAACCACCTCTAACACTGGAATCAGTAAAAAGCCTGATAGACATTCCACTTTAGATTGGACCCTTACCAACAAACCAAACATAATTCAAACATTTGGATGCCTGCCAGACACACTAAGTGACCGCCTTTCCACCCATGCAGTCAGAAACTACAACATCCTATCCAAAATCTTAATAGCATCCACAAAATTTTACTGTAACCCAATATAACTGGAACATAGTCAAATCCATACAAGGAGAATAGGATCCAGGAAGCCAGTAAATTGAGTCAACAGCAGTAAAACCAGTAAAATTCAAAAAACATTCCAGACTCCGAAACGCCATTAAAAAAATTTAATCTTACAAAGCTTTCCACAGTAAAACCAGTACAATCCAAAATGCACTTCAGACACAGAAACGCCAATAAAAATGTTTAATCTTGCAAAGCTATGCTTTTTGAACATATTAAAATCCATGACAGTTGATGCCACTAAGACTAATTAAACATTCATAAGTAATCAGCTTAGCCCCTGTACAAATAGTCAAGTCAAACCCTCAACCACAGCTAACTAAAGAAAGTAAAAATGTCGTGCTTCTAAGAGACAAAGCCTGGAAAAGCTGGTATAAAAGCAGAGCACAAAACACATTTCATACATTTAGACATATCAGAAATCTCACTAAGGACCACATTAAATAGATAAACCAAACCTATTATGCCACCATTCAGTATAAACACCCAAAAAAATCCAAGACTTTTTTGGTCATCCCTAAACAAAGTAACACATCCTGACCAAACCACCACACCTGTCCTACTTCTAACAGCACTGACTTAATACCATCGCAATTCAACTCCTACTTCATACAAACAGTAGTATCTTTGATTAGTACTAATAACAGTTTGTCTCTACCTCCTCCATCCTGTCTTAACCAGTCATATTTATTCTCCTTCCCCCTTGTCTCCACCTCTGAAATAACAATACTTCTGTTGAAACTAAAACCAAAGCTCTTTGGTTGCTGACCAACTTCCATGAGAATAGCTAAAATATCAGCTGACATCATGAGTTCCTCTGTATGTATACTGATAAAACTGATCCATGTTTGATAGATATGTGCCATCCATCTGGAAAAAATCCTATATAATGCCACTCCAATAAGGCAGCACATCGACTTTTCCTACTATAGTCCTGTTGCCATCATATCCCCTCTGCCAAATATACTAGAAAAATGCATCCACTTGTAGCTTATGCATTGCATTAAAAGATTAAATTCACGTTTGACCTGCCTCATATGCAAAGCCATGGAAATAATTCTCATGTAACTAATTGATAAGAATAAAGGGAACCACCAGACTCTGGATCTTTCACAGTTTAGATTTGTCAAGGGCAAGTCATGCTTATTTAACCCAGTGGATTTTTTTGCAAAGGTCACCAAAGCAAAGAATTAAGGCAAAATGGTAAACACTGCATACCTTGACCTACCCAAAGCTTTTGACACAATTTCTCACTCAGGCATAGTAGAACATCTAAATAAACTGGGAGTAACCCCCCATACCTCCTGTTGGATTGCCCATTGACTCGCAGATAAGATGCAGGAAGTCAAAATAGGAGGAATTACCTCCACAAAAAGACTGGTCACCAGTGGAGTCCCCCGTGTTCTGTGCTGTGACCTGTCCTGCTTGGCATCTACTTTTCTGAGGTAAAAGCCAATACCAAAGGGCTTTGTCTAAGTCCACAGATGACTGCTAGGAGCAGTCATTGAATCCTCAAATGACTTGGTCATCATGCAGGAAGGTTTGTCCAAATAAATAACCAAAATAATGGACTGAAAGTAAATAACAAAAAATGCATTATTGTATCCTTTAGTTAGTCATCGACCCCAGGAAACTGCCATGTTGACAATACTCCTGTAACTGTTCACCCAGTTGTTCAGGATTTGGAAACGTATGTGGATAGTGACCTAACTTTTAGTCATGTGTCCATTGTCATAAAAGTCCTTCTATACCGTACAGCTTATAAACAAAGAGATTGTGTCTAGGTGTAGAGATGTCATTGTTCCTCCTTTACTCAGCCCTCATTAGGCCAGTCATTGTGTATAATGCCACATTTGGCATGTATCTGTCCAGACACATGCAGCAGCTGAAAACCCAGAAAGATACTGTAGTAAAATATACAAAGCCTAAACATGTCCTACATGAACTGACTGAAAGCCCTGTCACTTTACTTTGTGTCCTACAGACTGCTAAGAGGTGACCTGTGTCTTGCAAAAAAGGCATCCTCCGACCCAATACTGATGGATTTACTGCACAGCAAGTCAAATGATGTCAGAAATACTTGGTCTAATGATATAAATCTTTTCTCAATCATCTTTCAGAGGATACCGCTGCTCTGGAACAGACTCCCCATACACATAAAGCAAAGTTTATCCATGTCATTTTCAAGAGCAACATAGATGTATGGATTGGAGGCAGAAAGTTTACCCCAAGACTGCCCCCTATATTACTATTGGACAGAGGCAGCTCCTAAATGCTTTATCTCATGCATGGGCCCCCTCAGATTATCTATGGTATAATCCCAGTATTATCATTAGGAGTAACATATAATTATCGACCATGGGATGGGTAAGGCCAAATTCTAAAAAAATGGGATAGGTTAATTAAAATATAAAAAGAGGAACTGGCTAGGGTAAAAATAGCCTGCAAAGGGCAGCTAGCCTAGTACTTACCTTTGAACCTATTAATTCTTTACAACCTTCTCTCCAAAACCCAGCATGGTTTTTAGACTGCATCATAGTATTACCACTGCTTTCCTCAAGGCCATCAATATCATAAACCAGCGCAAGAATAACAACAACCAGGTATGTTCAGTATTCATAGATTTGTCAGAAGCATTTGACACCATATTCCATCAACATTTTCTTACTGAGCTTTCTTCCCTTGGCTTTGCCCAGCCCATTCTCTGTCTCTCACTCTCATTCTCTCTTTCATGGTTCCATAACTATCTCACTGACAGGCAACAAGCAGTCAAATTGAAACAAAATGTCTCCTCCTTCCTATCCATCACTCTTGCTGTTCCACAGCGATCAATGTTTAGCCATCCTCTTATTCAGCATTTTTATAAGCAAACTACATACTGCCACCCACTTCACAACATACTACAGTATGCTGAAGACTCAAGCTTTATATGTGTAGTCTCACCCCTACCATCCCTTCATGATATCACCCCAAATTCTTTGTTTTATTGAAATGTGGCTAAAATATGCAAATCTGTCTTTAAAGTCTAAGGAAACAAGTTGTGCTCTTCACTCCTAAGTAATACTAATCTGAAACACAGTCTTTCAAAATAACCTCACTCAACAACATAAAAATTGAAACTGTAACCCAAATAAACCTCTGGGCATCCTAATTGACAATAACCTCAAATTTAACCAACATAAATAGCATGCCATTAAAACAATTACCAGTAACATGGCTCCCTGTATAGACTCAAATACTACTTTACAGATGCTACAAGACAAAAACAGTAGCATCTACTTCCATCCCTACTATGTGAGTCACCTATTCTTTTAAACTTGAAGCTAAACTTTTCACCCGTTACAAAAAAAGTAGTCAAGTTTGCTACCAACCTTTGGTATAGGACTCATCATTGCAGAGCCCTGAAGCAACTAAACTGAAATGATATTGCCAAAAGACATTATATAGAACAAAAAACATCAAAACTTCAAAAGCCAAATACTTGGTACATTCAGCTAATTATATATGCCAACTTTGTGATTGCACTACAGCAGAGAAAGGGTAAATTCCCAGATCATGGTATTTTTTTTATTTTATTTAACATTTGTTGACCGGGAATGTCCGACTAGGTTCCACAGAGCCTGTTTTCAGTGGAGGCCCGGGGAGAAATGCTCCAGATGCATGTCTTTGGAATGTGGGAGAAAACGGGAGTACCTGGAGGAAACCCACGCGATCACAGGGAGAACATGCAAACTCCACACAGAAAGCACCCCAGCCAAGAATTGAACCGGAGAATCTCTTGCTGTGAGGCGACAACGTTAACCGCTGCACCACTGTGCCGCCCTGAGATGTTGTTGAATTCCTGTTTTTGACATTTTTTGTTCAGTGTAATTCAACACTATAAATATCTCCCGTCTTATATACGCATCAGAAAAATGTCCAGCACTAAAGGATACCCTGAAGTACTACTCTCCAGGTAAGGGTGTCTTCCCAACCAATAAACTCTTAGTAATTACAGCAAAGTCTAATACCTTAGCAAATAACTCGCTGTACTCCCATTACATAGCTAAACTCTGGGACACCATCCCAGAATGCCTAAAACAGACCATGAAGCTGTCCACCTTCAAGCCCTTACTAAAGCAACACCTAAACGACATGGTCGTGCACATGCTCCTCAATGGGGTGACTCCATTTTTCTTTGTTAGCTCATACCCCCTATCCCTTTATAACCTAAACGACATGGTCGTGCACATTCTCCTCAATGGGGTGACTCCATTTTTCTTTGTTAGCTCATACCCCCTATCCCTTTATAACTTATATCACCTTCTACACAACGAGCATTTCTAAGACTTCTCATTTACCTGCCTATCCTAATCCCCACTTTACATTTCAGTTTTTCTGACTTTTTGACTTTATCCGTCTCCTTCAAATACTACCACTGTCTTATAACCAGGTTCTATGTCAGTATGTGGCCTAGTATTCAGCTGTTCAGTGCCTCTCTCCCTCTTATCAATATTTTTATTCCTAACATCTATACTGTAACTCTCCTTACCCATTTCTTATAAATCATTATCTAATGTCTGCTTGTCCCATATGTTACACATGAACTATTTCCATGCTAAAAATTTATACATGGAATTTCATATCATGTATTGTGTCACCATAGAGGAAATAACATATTTTATCATTATGTAGTGTCACTACAGAAAAAAATATCAGAAATCTTATGAGCTGTCTTTGTAATGTATTTTTGTAAACAATTGTTTTGTCATGAGTATCATAAATCTGTCTACTGAAGCTTTTCCCTCTGGGCCTTCTCTGAAAATGGGCTTTGCCCAGTCTGAATTTCCCAGGCAACAGAGAGAAATAAATACAAATAAATAAATATATTTGTCATAGCTCCACCTAACTGATGTCATTTGCCAGTTCTCGTCTTGCTTAATTGAGGCTTTTTGTGTTGCAGCTATTCATCGGGACCCTGCTTTTTACAATCTTGTTGTTTCTACTGCCTACAGTCGCACTGTACTACCTCGTCTTTACTTTGGTAAGTAAACATTTTTCACACTTAATATCGAAGGGAATGTAAGCTAAGGGGGAGCAGCTCCAGACTTCAACAATAACTCTGTTTTTTATTCTGTTGTTGCCCAAAAAAGAAAGCAGACACTTATATTGTTCTTATGTAGTGCGCTAGGTGCATATTAAGTCCAGCTGTTTCATTCCTTGATATTATCTGAGCTTAAACCTTTTTGTTCTCATGAGAAAGTGTGTACCAGTGTGTAGTCTTCTTCATTCCACCTTGTAAACTGATAAAAGTTCAGACATTACAAGTAGTTTTGTAGTTCATGTAATAGTACACCAGCATTTGTGTTATGCCAGCATAATAGATGATTTTAATGAATGTTGTGTTATAGGGGTAATAAAAAAATTAATTCATAAAGGCATGCTTCAGCATTGCAAGTAATTTTAAGTATGGGAAGACTTTCTCACTATGTATCTATTTACTAATGCATCAAAGAAAAAAAAAGTGTTGCATAGAATGTCAAATGTCAGCTTGCAGTCATCAAACCTTGAATGATTACAAAAAGGAGATATCGCATCTAATGTTCAAATTATAAATAGATAAAAGCAGATTAGATAGCTGACACAAACCTGAGTAGTTTTATAGTATATGTAAATTATGTATATATAGATATAGATGTATATAGATATGTACAGTGGATATAACAAGTGTACACATCCCTATTAAAATGCCAGGGTTTTGTGATACAAAAAATGAGACAACAATAAATCATTTAAAAGCTTTTCCCATCTTTAATGTGACCTATAGCCTGTACAATTCAATTGGAAAAAAAAATGTACAATAAGCTGGATGCACAAGTGTGCACACCCTTAAACCAATACTTTGTTGAAGCACCTTTAGATTTAATTACAGCATTCAGTCTTCTTGGGTAGTTGTCTATCAGCATGGCACATCTTGACTTGGCAATATTTGCCCACTCTTCCTTGCAAAAGCACTCCAAATTTGTCAGATTGTGAGGGCATCTCTTGTGCACAACCCTCTTCTGGTCACTCCACATATTTTCTATTCGATTTAAGTCTAGGCTCTGGCTGGGCCATTCCAAAACTTTAATTTTTTTCTGGTGAAGCCAATATTTTGTTGCTTTGTATGTATGTTTGGGGTCATTGTCATGTTGAAAGGTGAAATTCCTCTTCATCCTCAGCCTTCTAGCAGATGCCTGACAGTTTTGGGCCAAAATGACTGGTATTTGAAACTGTTCATAATTTCCTCCACCTTGACTAAAGCCCCAGTTACAACTGAAGATAAGCAACAGCATAACATGATACTGCCACCACCATCCTTAACCGTGGGGTGGTGTTCTTTTGGTGATGCAAAGTGTTGTTTTTGCGGCAAACGTATCTTATGGAATTGTGGCCAAAAAGTTCAACCTTGGTCTTATCAGACCATAACACATTTTTCCACATGCATTTAAGAGACTTGATGTATTGTGTTGCAAATTTTAGCCGGGCCTGCATGTTTTTCTGTGTAAGAAAATGCTTCCGTCTTGCAACCCTACCCCATAGCGCAGACATATGGAGAATACGTGAGATTGTTGTCACATGTAGTACACAACCAATACTTGCCAGAAATTCCTGTAACTCCTTCAGTTTCAGTATTGCTGTAGGTCTCTTGGCAGCCTCCCTGACCAGTTTTTGTCTCGTCTTTTCATCAATTTTGCAGGGACGTCCAGTTCATTGCAACTTCACTGTTGTCCCATATTTTCTCCACTTTTTGATGACTGTCTTGACTATGTTCCATGGTATATCCAGTACTGTGGAAATTTTTTTGTACCCTTCGCCTGACTGATACCTTTCAACAATGAGATCCCTTTCATGCTTTGTATGCTGTTTGCGAACCATGGCTTTTGCTGTAGCAGGAAACTGAGTAAATGTCAGGAAAATCCTCCTAGGACAGCTGAACGTTATTTGGGATTAATCTTTAATGGATGGCAGGTGTGCACCCAAGACAACTGAATGCTTAATTAAATCAAAAATGCTTCGGCAAAGTATTAGTTTAAGGGTGTTCACACTTATGCAACCATCTTATTGTACGTTTTTTATTTTTCATATTTATTCCCCTAACAGATTTGTTTGCTTTTCAATTGAATTGTACAGGTTATAGGTCACATTAAAGGTGGAAAAAGTTTTGAAATGATTTATTGTGGTCTCATTTTTTATATCACAAAAACCTGGCATTTTAACAGGGGTGTGTACACTTTTTATATCCACTGTGTGTGTGTGTGTGTGTGTGTGTGTGTGTGTGTGTGTGTGTGTGTGTGTGTGTGTGTGTGTATATGCATCTAACACTTCTAAGAGCAATTTAGCAAAATAAAACTACAAAGGAATTAATAAGGACAGCCCGCAGTGATTCCTTAAGCTTTCGTTCCTCTTTATTCGTATCGGAACTTTTTCAGAATGGTTCAGATGTCAAGGGACAGATGTATAACACTAGTACCAGGG
>NC_056746.1:243330065-243430065 GCF_019279795.1 Protopterus annectens | reverse complement strand
GCCTAGCCCCATCCCACTCCAGGCTTTGGGTTTATTACACCGGCGACCCTGACATACTCTCCTCTCTTGGATCCCTCGGTTCCAAGGCTCATATATCCAATGTTTTTGAGAAGACCCCCTTTCTTGGAGCTGACATCGACAGTGTCTGAGGCCCCGAGGCCCCTTTGGGTGTTGGTTCCATCAGAACCCACCCTTCCTCAATCTCATGCTTGCGGGTTGGAACCTCTGGTTCCAGTCTTGGTTCCGACTGTGTTTTCAGTCCCAGCTTTGGGTCCAAGGGTGACTACCTCCCCGAGTTTGCTTGAGGCTCCATCCCTGGGGGTGGGCCATGTGGAGCGGGGTGTGACTCTGGTTCCAATTTTGTCTTCTTCGGTTTCAGGCTCCCACTCCTCTTCTGGTGGGCCCACTTTCCGGGTAATGGAGAGGGTGCTTGCTTCTAGTAATCCTTCAACATCGGTCATCCCTCCAGTTCCTTCTGAGCTGCAGCTGTCAAAGGCCACCCCCCAGGACTCCGAGAGCATAAGGCCCAGGAAACCCCTGTCCAGGCTATTACCCTTTCTGAGTCTTCTTTGGATGATCCCACTGAAAACCCCCCTCGGAAATGAGCATGTAAGAGGAAACACATGGACTCCCCTGAGGTGTCCCTCATGGAAGATATGGACTATGATGATGGGGAAGGTTCCCCATGGTCACCCCCTGGTGATGTCTCCTTTGGAGACATCCTGGAAATCTTGAAACAGAGGGGTGACTGGAAGCCCTCCAATCCTTCTTCAGAGGAATCTGTATTCCTGCAGGCCTTTCGCTCTCGGCCCTCTACCTCTTGGCTGACCCCCCCGTCGATGAGTTGGTTAAGCTCATCATGCAGTGGGTGTGGAAGAACCCGGACACCGTCGAGGCCATCCCCAGGAGATCAGACAAGGTACTCTCCCCTCCAGAGGATCAACCCCATTGGTCTAGAGGTTTGCCAGTGGATGCTATGGTGGTGGTGGCAGCCACAAAAAACGACCTTGTGGAAGAGAGTCCTGCTGTCCACTCACCCAACAGAGAGTCCCGGGCAGTGGACAGGTTAGGGAAGCAAGTTTATGCATCAGTGACCTTTGCAGTCAGGTCTCTGAACTTTTTGGCACATTTTACAAGGCTCCAGAGAGATCTTATCTCTGAACTCTCTGGGACCCTTGCAGGCCAAGTTTTGGATGGAGCAGGTGATAAAGTTGCTTCCCAACTTGCCACCCTAGAGTCAATATCCAATTTGTCCATGAAGTTGCTGTCCCATGCAACCAAAGGAGCGGCTAGAGCTGCAGGAGCAGGCATAGTCATTAGGCGCCATGCCTGGATGTGCATTTGTGACCTCGCAGACTCCTTCAAGTCTTCCTTTTTAAATGCCCCTATCGAACCATCAGCTCTGTTCAGTGCTAAGGTCAAGGATACATTAGCCAGGTGCGAGCAAGATGAGAAGACTTTGTCTGCCATGGGCCAATGCTTTTTCAAACCTCAGTTTTCCTTCTCCAGGAACCAGAGTAGTGGGAAGATGTGGCGCAAGAAGTCTCAAGGTCCTTTCTGTGATGCATGTGGTGAGGACTCCCCCAGAGGTACAGGGTGTTCCAATAATGGAATATGCCCCTTTCAGGGCAGAGGTGGTCCCTGGAACCAGGGCTCTAGAGATTCCTTCTCGGGTAGACCATATCAGTGCTCCTGAAGTGCTGCCCGATTGCTTTCCTCTGGAAGCAGTCAGGATGCATTTTTCTCTGCATCAAGCTGCCTGGCTCTCTATTACAAATGATCAGTGGGTGCAGAGAATCATTACCAAAGGCTACCACATTCCCCTAATATCTTATCCAAGACCTCCAAAATCCATTCCCAATGTTCCACCCAGTCAAAGGGAGGAGGCAGCTTCCGAAATACGAAAACTATGTCAAAAATGAGCCATCCAACAGGTTCCCCCCAGAGCAGTGTGGATAAGGGTTCTACTCAAGATTCTTTTTGGTGCCAAAGAAGATGGGACTGGAGGCCCATTCTGGATCTCAGCCAACTAAACAAATTGTTAGTTCAGACCAAGTTCTGCATGGTCATGATTCAATCCATCCTTCCCTTTCTGTGGGAGGGTGTGTGGATGTGCTCATTAGATCTCCGGGATGCGTATTACCATATCAAGATGGACAAGCACTCCAGGAGCCTCCTTTGCTTCTGGTTGGGAGCCTATCACTACCAATTTAGAGCCCTGCCTTTCGATCTCTCAACAGCCCCCAGAGTGTTCATGAAATGCCTAGCAGTGGTAACAGCTCATCTGAGACTTCAGGGATTCCAGGTGTTTCTGTACCTAGACGATTGGCTCCTCTCCACCCCCACCAAGTGTCTACTGGTCAGGGCCCTCCACTACTAGTTCTAGCGGAGTTGCTGGGCATCACCATACACTGGGAGAAATCCAACCTTCGGTCCTCACAATTGGAATTCATAGGGGCAATATTCAACACCCAGTCAAGTCTGATCTCTCTTCCTCTTCACAGGCTTCAGAGATTAAGGGCACAAGTTTAAGTGATACTCTATCTACGAAAGGTGTCTGCAAGGGAAGTTCTCCAGGCTCTGGGATCTATGGCTGCAGCCATCCCTATTGGTCCCTGGCCAGATTGCACATGACATTACTACAATGGCTCCTTCAGGCCCAGTGGATACGCAGTCTTCACCCCCTGAGCTCACAGATTCTCATCACCAACACTTGCAAACAAGCTCTCCTCTGGTGGATGAGTACAGATGAAAATCTTTGGTGTCACCCCTTCCAGGCTCCCCAGCCCAGTGCCACGGTGACCACGGATGCTTCCCTGATGGGGTGGGGGGCCACTTCCTGGGAAAGTCAGTCCAAGGCACGTGGTCCAATGTAGAGGTCAACTTGCATATCAATGACCTGGAGTTAAGAGTGGTGCTATTGGAGTTGCAAGCTTTATATCCTCTCCTTCTGTCTGGAATGATTGCTGTCCAGTAGGACAACATGTCTGTGGTCTGGTACATAAACAAACAGGGAGGGACCAAATCCTACCCCTTATGTCTTGAAGCCATGAGAATCTGGCAGTGGGTGATAGCTTCCAACCACTTTCTGAGCTCCAATGTGATTGCGGACAGGCTAAGCAGATGCATCCTACGTCTCTCAGTCTGAGTGTGGCGGCGGAAATTTTCAGCTGTTGGGGCCAGCCATGCTGCAACCTTTTTGCCTCCCCCTCAAACACAAAATACAGCAGCTACTTTGCCCTCTTTCCCCCTCACGGGGAGTCACCGAGAGACACTTTGATTCATGATTGGCCCACGGGTCTCCTTTATGCTTATCCTCCGATTCCTCTGATTCCCCTTGTTCTAAGGAAAGCTATTTGGTTAAGAAGCAAAGTGATCCTCATTCCCCCATTTTGGCCTCGTCAAGTATGGTTTCCCTTCCTCCGACCTCATCTGCTACAACCTCCTTGGATCCTAGACACTCATCAGGACCTCATATCTCACCCACAAGGACTGACTCCCCCGAATCTGTCCACTCTCAAGCTGACAGCTTGGTTTCTCCGCTTCCGTTAGTTGCCAGGCAGGAAACCCTTTCTTCCCCCGTCCGTGATATTATCTTGGCCTCCCATAAACCATCCACCAGGAAACTTTACAGGGACAAATGGAAAAGATTCTCTATTTGGTCACATAATTAGAAGCTAGATCTGTTCTCAGCCCCCGTAGCCACTATTCTTCATTACCTGGCTGAACTGTTCAACAATGGGGCGTCAGCTTCCACCATTCGAGTCCATCTAGCAGCTGTTTCCAACTTCCATAATGGTTCAGATGGAGTCTCGCTTATTTCCTCTTGCCTTTGCACGATTTTCCTCAAGGGTATTTTCCACAGCAGGCCTCCCATCAGGCAGCTTGTGGAGGCATGGAATCTCTCCTGGGTTTTGCAGTCTCTTTCTCTGCCCCCTTTTGAGCTTGCTGTGACATGGGATCTAAAATTTCTGTCATAGAAATCCTTATTTCTGGTGACTGTCATCTCAGCCAGATGAATTTCTGAATTGCAAGCATTATGTATCAAGAGCCCTTATCTGATTTTTCTTAAGGACAGAGTATCACTTCGTACTAACCCATCCTTTCTCCCCAAAGTGGTTTCTGACTTTTCGATTAACCAGTCCATTGAGCTCCCTGTATTCTTCTCAAATTATTCAAACAAGGGAGAATATTGCCTACATTCCTTGGATGTTCATAGACAATTACGTTTCTGTCTGGACAGAACTAAATCCTTTTGCAAGTGGGACCAGCTTTTCATTTCCTTTGCGGGTCCTAGAATGGGAGGTGCAGTATCGAAAGTTACTTTGTCTAAATGGCTCAGGGATTGCATTACCTTGTCATATTCGCTTAAGGATGGATCTAAGCTTGGCCAAATCAAAGCTCACTCAACTAGGGTTATTGCAGCATCGGTTGCCTTCCACTCTAAGGCCTCCATGGATGACATTTGTGCAGCTGCCATTTAGGCTAAGCCCCATACCTTTATCAAGCATTACAAATTAGATCTGATCTCCAGGGGAAGAGTGGCCTTTAGTTCAATGGTTCACAGGAATGTTCTTCCATAAGGGCCACCTAGGTTCTCCAAGTAGCTGGGGACTCTGTCCCATCAGTGATGAATAGGAAGAAGATTAACAACTTCAGATAAAGAAGTTATGTCTTACCATAACATTCCATTCGAGCTGCTGATCTCCTTCCAGTCATCACACCCTCCCACTGACCCCCTCCAAAGGTTCCTAGCGGATCTTCTGGGTTTTTGTGGTGTCTTAGGGTTTCTGCGCAGAGATGGCCTCTAACTTGTTGTTTCTTCTGTATGTTGCATGCAAACTCAATCTGAGGTAACTGAGTGAAGGGCATTGTGGGTATCAGCTTAGCTCGAGAGTTTTTGGTGCATGCAAGCTTGGTATAAGGCCGACTCAGTTCCAAGGGCTCGGAACCAAACCCATCAGTGATGACTGGAAGAAGATCAACAACTCAGATGGAATGTTATGGTAAGACATAACTTCTTTTTCCTGTGTTTGGTAATGAGATTTTTTTAAACATGTTCTAGGAGTCAATATGAGTGCTTTGTCAGTACCCTCTTCTGCCAATCACACTATGATAGAATGGGAAATTAAATGCTTGTAGAAGATGAATGGTTTCTCCAAGTTAATTTTATACCTGTTTTATTGATTTTTTTTTCTTAAAATGGGCTGTTGGTGATGCATCTTTAGTGGAATTTATAAACAGGATGAATCAGTTACCAGATGAAACTGTATATTTAGTCAATAACAACAAGTATGCCAGGTTATGGAAAAAATCTGAACCTGGATTATTCAGTAAACGTGAGATCAAGTAGTTTAATATTCATTTAATCATCTTTCATCTACATAGTTTGTAAGGGAATGTGATAAGAAATCAGGCTGTTAGTGCATCAGAACTGACTTTTTTCCCCAGGGAGAGGCTATGGAACTTACATAAGTAAAATACTCCTTAAAAGAAGTTGAAAATGAAAGTCAAGGGACATTTACATGCATTTTGGGCTCTGTAGGTTTGTCAAGGAACAGCACAGACAACTCAGGAGAGGGAAATGGTCACAAAAAACTACAAAAATGAAGTGAGGATTGATTCCATAATAGATGCCCACAATCTTAAGCATTTGACTCATTCAAAGTGGTGAATTAATGAGGGAAATCGCAAACAACGTAAAATAGTTGGAGACAAATGTCTCTGAAAAAAGAGTCATCAGTTTGAAAAGAATACTGTGGGACTCTTACTGAGATCTGTAATAACACTGAATGGGTGGGAGGGGGCATTTAAATGTGATTTCTGCAGACGATGAAAAGTTAATTAATAATACCCTTTCCCTTTGCCTTTCACTAATTTTGGATGTAAAGAGGAAGTACAATGGGAATTCTGAAAACGTGATGCGTGTTATCATACATCTGGGACATAGCAGCTTCTCTGTTGGTAGAATGATATGGAGGCTGTCACACAGAATTTATGAGCACAGGTGCATCTAAGAACAGAGACACAGATAATGCATTATATAAACATTCTGTCAAATGCGGAAAGAAAGATGCTTGTATCATTTGTCACTGATCAAATGAACATCGACATTCAGGGGTGGTGACACCAACAGGCTGCTTAAAAAAAAGAATATGGATGGCAGGTAGTGCTGAACATGACTGTTTCACCTGGGCTGAATGATACCACAAGATTTTATTATATGACTTGCTCTGGTTGGTTATTTAACGAATGCCATCATTCTTTATTTTTTGTCCTGATGACATCTTTTTTGTAAAGGAGGATGGAAATGCTCAATACATTTTAAGGTATTAGCCCACTAATCCATTTATCACTTGTAGTTTTATCCTTGGTTATTTTTTTTCCACAAAGCCTTTTGGATACAGTTTTAGGTTTTATTTCCAATTATAATTGTTGAGTTCCCTAAAACATCTGGCTAGCAAATAAATATTTCATGACACAGCATTGGATTCTGGGGATATTAACACAGTATAACCCTGAAGAAACTAATGTTGGATACAAGCTTTTAATATATAGACTTGTTAGAATTCATTCCTTTAAGCAGCACAGTTTTCATTTACTGTGGAAAATCTAATGATGTAGCCTCATTCAAATACTTATAATTAATATCTATAATAAACTCAAAAGTCATTGTCATGGCAAACTTAGTTAAAAAGACAGGGAATGGATAGAAATACATTCAAATCTGAATACATTATGGTGAGCATAAAATAAAAAGTACATGGAAACATTTGATCAACATTTATTTATTTATTTGTCTTTGTTTACTGGGAAAGTCCATCTCAGCAATACCCATTTTCCTGTAGGCCTGGGGAGAAAAGCTCCATTTGCTTAGATTGCATTATACTAAGTTCCAGTTAAACACAGAGTGGTTACATTTCTTTTTACACTTATACACAAACAGTAGTTAGATTTATACATTCTAACAGGTGGAAGTTACTAAAGAGAAAGCCCGCATGCAACTTAGTGGATTGTAGAGGCAGCAGTTATGTATAAAAATTGTTTTGTCATTTCAGTGAGAGGTTAAAAGTATTCTGTTTGAAGAGAGCATTTGGAGAGTATCATACGATGAACACAAAATCTTAACCTTGAGATGAGCATGCGCAGGATCAGGACTGGTTAAGATGTTGTTTAAGCAGTGGAAATGTAAAACCTGATGACTAAATCCAGCCTAGACATTGTAACTTTGTACACATCCATACAATACTCTCTCCCAATATCTAACCCCCCCCCATCCATAAGCTGTACCACCCACCTTATATTATCAATATTGACACTCACCTTTTTCTTTTACCCTATCATGAACCAACCTTTCACAACTAACACTCCCGCTCTCAACCTTTAACCTCTTACTCATAACCACTAACTCTCAAAACCCTTTACTCTACCCAACCATTGTTATGTCTATACTGTACATAGCTATATTTGATGCAATTTTACTTTTATCTTTACTGCTTAGATATTGCACACTTTACTGCATTAGATATTGTATTGATGGGTGCTGACAATATCACTGCATGCATCTTAAATAGCATGTAGCATGATTTAGCCACCTCCCTAACAACACTGTACAATCTAATCCTCTATACAGATTTTGTACCAAACGAATGGAGAACAGCAAAAGTCATTCCCCTGCATAAGGGAGGACCTTCCACAGACTCAGGCAATTACAGATCCATAAGTCTGATCAGCCTCATATGCAAAGAAATGGTAAGACTTATCATGGAATTAATCAATCAGGACATAGGGAACCTCCTAACACTGGATTCATCTCAGTTTGGATTCTTTAAAGGCAGGTCATGCTTACTCAACTTGGTGGATGTTTTGAAAAGGTCAGCAAAGCAATGGATGAAGGCAAAATGGTACACACCACACAGGACAATGTGGCCAAAGTTTTTTACACAATTTCCCACTCAGGCATAGTAGAAAACCTAAATAACCTTGGAATAAACCTGTGTGTCATCCAATAGTTTATCAAATGACTCACAGATAGGATGCAGATAATAAAAACAGAGGAAATTACCTCCACAAAGAGACTAGTCACCAGTGGAGACCCCACGGTTCTGTGCAGGGACATCTCCTGTTTGGCATCCTCTTTTCTGAAGTAAAAGCCAATACCAAAGGGCTATGGCTAACTAAGTTTGCAGACAACTGCAAGGTAAGAGCATTCATTGAATCCCCAAATGAGTTAACCATCCTGCAGGAAGGTTTAATTCAAATAAATAACTGGTGCCAAAATCATGGACTGAAACTAAATACCAAAAAATGCTGTAGAACAGACTCCCCATCCATAGAAAACAAAGTTCACCCCTGTCCATTTTCAAGTGAAACTTAGATCTATAGATAAGAAAAAGAAAATTTATCCTGGAACTGCTTCCTGAACTACTAATGGGCAGAGGCAGCTCCTAAATGCTTTATCCCATGCATGGGTCCTCTCAAATTATCTATGGTATAATTCCAGTTATTCTTATTAGGGGTAATATATAATTATTAAATAAGGGGTGGGTATGGTCAATCTATAATCGATGGAACAGGTTATGTTGAGCACAAAAAGGGAAACTAGCTAGGCTTAAAATGACCCACAAGGGCAGCTAGCTTAGTACTTATTTACGAACATATGAACCTATTGTAACTTTGCACATACTAAATATTTTGTATTATTATTATTTCTCAAAGTACTCTCATTAGCTAAGCACAATGTGCATTTGCTTTCACTGCTTTGCTTTTGTTCTACTTTTTCTTGTTACAACCAGACTGTGGCTGAAATGGGTACAGAATGTATCAATCCACTACATTACTCAATAATCCCAAATAAAGAAATGAATGTCCAAGAGTACAACACAATAAATAACTTAAGGCAATGCAATATAAAATACCAAAACAGAGAACTAAACAACATTCCCAGAAATAAACAGTAATAGCCCAGCTAACAAGGAAAGCAAGATGTCAAGTTGTAAATAGAGGACACTTCAGATAGCTTATACAGCCTGAAACCCAAAGTGTAGGGAGTAGGGGTTGCACTGCTGCAAATTATCCTCCAAAAACATTCCACTTACCAAAAAAAAAAAAAAAAAAACAGGCGCAAACCTCCCAGTCTACCAGCAGTCCAAAGGAAGTAAGTAACATGCTTAATGATCTGCTGGAACTAAGAAGAAATATATTACACAGTGGTATTGGCAATTAAAGTAATGTGTTGCACAGACATATACGAGTGATAGCATTTATGGTACTTACATTTTTGTCTTGAAAATCATGACAGGCACAGCTTTATTCTAGGTACTGATTGTATATAAGGCACAAACATATTGGGATAGTCTCAGTAGCTGGACTAACAGTAGGGTGGAGACTACCTTGTGTGGTTAGTCCCTAGTGACTGCAAGAGTTGTAGACAAAATCAGCAGGATGGAAGTTCACCTTAAATTAATTTTAGCCACACTGTCTAAATCAGGTAGCCAGAGCACAGTTACTATTAATAAGTTCAGTTAAATATTCCTTGAGTAATCACATTATGTCCCAAAAAGCACAACACCATACACAAAAGCTCTTATTTTGGGGAGACCACATTCTAAGAAATGGAAAACAAATTTAAAAGCTTTCTTTCTTTCTTTGGACACCTCATTATAATCCTAACACATGTGAATGTTATCCACTCCTGATATCCATCATTGTTTCCTTTTAACCACTCTTTTATTCTTTAGCCTGATAGCTGTTTTGTGCTGAAGTTGCAATAACTCTCTGTGCAAATCCTGTAAATTCCCCAAGATGTAACCTTCCCCACCTGCCTCATACCTTTTAGGATCTCTTGTATATAATGTCACTGTTTCATATCTCTTTCTCATTAATACAGCTGTTCTTCAGCTACTTCGTATAGTGAGCCCCTTCTCTTTCCCCAAAACTCGTGTATGTTAACCCTTCCCTTTCTTTACATCTGTGCAGTAAAGATTCAATTTTAATTGTAATTCTCTCTTTCTTGTCTATCCCCCTCAACTTCCATTGTTCCTGTATGTCAGAGAGTGTCAGTCTTTCATACTCCAGTGATCATCCTTGTCTTACCTTGAATTCTTATCATCTGGAAGTATTTTAATTCATATTTTCATCTACCCACAGCATATTTTACAGCACCACCCTCCTTACTTGCTCATCAATTATCTTTTTTTGCTGTACTGTCCAGTGTGTCTAATGACCTCTCATTGCCAAACAGAGGGACAGCTCTTAAGTGCTTCTTCCTTTCTTTGCATGTGCAGTTTTTAAATCTTTTGGCTGACCCACCCTACATTTCTCCTTTATTTTTCTCCCTCCTTACCTATTACAATTCCTTTTACCCCCATTCTTTCAATGTTGGATTTATATCATTACTGTACTACTCACTGAGTATGAAGCTGAAGTGGGTGTGGGTGTCCCATCTCTCCCCATAACTTTAGATCATCTGAACTTTACTCAACCTAGACAAAATGCTAGAAAAATTAGTCTGCAACCAACTTGCAGAAAATGTGCATACAAACATTATTTTATGACCTCCTCAGCATGAATTTTAAAGAGTGCAATGACTGCAGAATGCAGTGTCATTTATGAAAAACAACAGAGCATAAATGTCTCCTCACTGGGTTTCTCTTCACTGACCATAAAGAAACATTTAATCTAGATAACCATATTCTACTCCTGTCCTCCCGTCTTAAGAAAGAAGTTAGCCAACAAGGTGTCCACTAGTTGAAATTCTTCCTAAATCACAGACACTTTAAGGCACATATAGGCTCTGCTACTGTTTTCCAAGGCTCAGTATAAAATGGTATAGTACAAGGTTCAGATCTATCTCCAGTTCTTTTTCCCTTTTCATTAGCAAACTGCCAGTGGATATCTTCTCCAGCTCCAATTATACTATATGCTGACAATGTGGTAATATACAGACCTGACCCCTCCTTCACAAATTTGAAAAAACACATTAGAACAGGATGTAGATCACCTCTCAGACTACAACCAGCAAAACCAACGTCATGCTCTTTGGAATCAAACAACTTTCTAAAATTCCAGCTAACTGGACTATAAATTATAAGAACACATACTGGCTACAAATAATGACCTCATTTAAATACCTAGGCATGTGGCTGGATGGATTCCTTAACTCCTTATGCCAATTCCAAATAACTGAAATAAATAAATGACCTTTCTGGGAAACAAAACCTCGTATTTCCTTTTCTCAGATGTAATAGCAGCCATAGAAAAAAAGAATATGTCTTCCACAACTAGAATACAGTCTTCTGATTATTGCAGCTACTTCAGAAGGAGACTCTCCTCTGTACAAATAACATCAAACAGCATTTCAGATGTATAAACCTTTCTTCTCTAAGATAACACCACTGCTATGCCCATCATAAAGCAAATTGCTTGGCAGTGCAGTTAAGGTCCACAGTACTTATTTGTTCCCTGGTCAGCAAACTCATAAATTTAAAATCCCACCCCTTTGCTAGTGACTAGATCTTAATTTTATTCAGTTACTATCTTTCAGGTCTCCTAAAACAAACGTCATACACAGACCATGCATTCTCAGTACTAGTCCCAAAATCACAACTCCTTAATGATTTAAGTATAACATCTCTGTCAAATTATGTCATACTTAAAAAATACTTTCTTAAAATATCTCAGTGCAAATTCTTCCAAGCAAGTTGTGTGACGTAACTGATATTGCAGCATTTCTAATCACCACATGCTCTCCCATGATTTACACTCCTGTTTAAGCTTCTCATAACTCCCCTCTGTTCACTGTCTCTCTCTCTCTCTGTCATTTTATTTGTCATCATCTTCCATCAATCGTCTTTCTTAATCATTCTCACATTACACAAGTGTTACATAACATATAAAATCATGTTCTACCCTTCCTTTTTTTCCACCATCCATAGTACTCTCCTACATTGTCTTCATTCTTTTCCTTCAGAGGATTAATATTTCTGTTCTTTATTCCACTGACGTAAATATTATAAATACTGCACTCCATATGCTCTTAGTACTAGTGAACATTTTCAGCACTGCAAATATTATATACAGTTCAATTAATGTTAATCTACTAAAATTGTGCACATCATTTTCTGTAACATCTCTTTGCAACTACTTTGTTTTCATTCCGTTATTGCAATTTTACTCCCAAAAAAATGATATTATTTCAGTTTTATATTTTATGTAACACTTGTCTTTGTTTCTGTTAATTTATGCCCTGACTGAGCCTGAAATGATATGCTTGGATCAATGTTCTATACCAGTTAATAAATGTAACAAGCAAACAAACACATAAATAAAAAAAATACACATTTTTAAACACCTTTATTAAAGGATTACTTGTGATATAGGCAAATTTACATTTATAATAAAACTAATCAAACTGCATTAACAAATTCACGTTTACAAACATTATACTTCACATATATTGCTATATATCACATGACCTAAGCAACATTACATAAAGTATTCAATTCATGACCTTTTTTTTTAAATAAGAATCCTTATTAAACCACCACTTACAACACAGCCAATCATACATTTATATAAATGAAAACAAACCACACTGACACAAGCCTAGTTGCAAGCATTTTGCATCACAAACCATACTGACACACTCCCAGTTGCATACATTATACATCACTTATAATCTACTCAATCATTTTGGTCAAATATATTTTGTGCTGGAAACTGATTGCAAGGTGTTGTACCTTTAGCCTGCATCCCAGGTCAAAGCTGCTAAGAAGTGGAGCACTACAGTGAGCTGTCTCGGCAGCTGAGCTAGATGCTAATGAGGCAGTTTGGGGGAGAGGCATATGCTAATTAGTCTTGTGCTCTCCCTTGGAACTATGTCCTGGAAGGCATCTATGCAACAAAACATTCATAGATTAGCTGTTACTTCCACATCACAGTTTGGACATGTTCGTCCATCATGGTAGAAGTACGTAAGTACTGGGGCGTTTGGTGGTAACATAGGGTAGGAGGTGTATGCATGAGTGTATACGAAGGGATGTATGTGTGAATATGTGCGTCTGCCTGGGAAATGGTGACAGGGGAGTTGGGGGTAAGTTAGGCAGGTGTGTGTTTGTGTGTGTGTGTACTGGTGAATGGATAAGTGTCTGTCAGTGTGATTGGGTGGGTGGGTGAGTGTGTGTGTGTGTGTGTGTGTGTGTGTGTGTGTGTGTGTGTGTGTGTGTGTGTGTGTGTGTGTGTGTGTGTGTCATACCTCTCATTTGTCTAGATTTTCACAGAATGCCCATATTTTTGCCTCATATTTTTGGTCTGTTCCTCTGAAATTGTGTTTTTTTCTGACAAATTGTTTTGGATTGAAGTCACTAAATAATGACATATATTTGAGTTTCAGATTTCATATCTTCAGAAAATCCATGCTAACACAAATCATGTTATTCTAGCAACTTTTTAAGTTTATAAGAGCAATATTTAAAATCTGTCCCTATTTTTTGGCTTTTGTCCCCCCCAAATTATAATGTGTGTGGGTGAGCTGGGGTGGCTGTCATGCCTCCACACCCCTCTAGACTAAGCCTCCACACCCCTCTAGACTAATAAGCAGAGTCTGTAACATTTGATGTGGGAAAACTAGACACCGTGGATAAATGTATACACCTGCCTGAGTGGCACTTAAACACTACAGGGATCAGGGGTAAGAGAATACTAGATACCCAGAATACTTACTATGGCCTGTTTTAAAGGTACATATTGAAAAAAAAACGTTGCAGGAAACCACTAGACACCAGGGATGAATGCAGTAAAAGATACTAACAACTTCAAACCCTGTACCCTCCCATCTCTCACGAAGGATATTATTCCTCTGCTCCACCATTATACACCAGGATTTATTTTACAAATATTTAAATAAAAAAAAATACAGAATGGGGAAAGGGATATGAACCATGCACCCTTGATGCAAATAACAACAGGTATTAACATACTGTAGTAACTTATCAGGTAGGGCTACATGTGTTTCTTTTTTAATATCTATGGAGAATCAAGGATATCAAGTGAGAATGTCTAACATTATAGACTGACTGTAATCATCTGTGAATTACCTGGGCAGGGTAAAAGAAGACATCATAGACATTCTAATAACAGGGGCAGGTATGGGGTATGTGCCTTTTTATTCATGTGTGTGCCTTGTACTGCATGCTTGTTTGTGTGGGAGTGTGACTGAAGGGGGAGTGGTGCTCGTGGTTACACAATGTGGCCACCACGAATAACTACCATGGCAATCGGCACTTCCTGGTACTTCAGTTGCAATTCATGTACATGTAAACTGGGATCATTCCTAACTGAGACTAATGTGTCTCTGAAAGACAAAATACCATGGAAACAGAGCCTTCATTATGTGCCTGTTAATATGGTGTGGCAGCACCTTAATGAAGTCTTGAGATGATCTTCCTGAAGATATACTACTGTCTTTCTAAATACAATTTGCATAGTTTTATGCATTAGATGTGTTATGGAAAACATACATGACTAATATATATTTTGAGAAACAGTATCTCTAGTAATAACCCATGTAAATCTCCTCAAATCTTTACTTCCCACAAGACAATATTTGTCTTAAGGTTAACTCTTCACTATTTTCCATTTAACTTTTCTTAAGTCCATCTCATGAAATTATTATTATATACAAATTTTTTGTTCTACTCAAAACGTTTACTATGATCTGTAATGCCAAATACACGCAGATACAAACACTAAATCCCAGTACACAATGTCTAAATTAAAATCTTTTTCTCTAGCATTAGAAGCACTTTTCCAAAGCTCTGTAGCAATAGATAAACTCTGAATGTATAAGGAAAAGAACAGAGTTCACATGACGTTTCGCAAGAAAGTGGTATCGCTGATCTAGGATCCTTTTGGATCATCCTAGCAAAGACTAAACATTTAGGATTCCTTCTGAGCATCTTAGGGAAGGCTACAAATGCAGCAGCCTTGACAAGCAGATTGTGAAGCTAGATGTCTATGCAGTGAGGCTTATGTGATTCCTAATCACGGATTTCTTCTGACTGTTAGTACTTGTTTGTATTTTTCTACATCAGAGATTTAGTAGGAGGACTATTGTGAAATAAAATATAAAATTATTTGCTTCTATTTTATACTTCCTGTTCCACGGGCTGGTATGCATGGAACAGGACAAACTGCATATGTAAATGGAATTGTATTAATACATAGTAAGTCCTTAAATTTGGTTGGTATCATTCTAGTTTACATAATGCTGGAAGTTAATTTTAAAGTTGTTGATGTAAAATAAAAAACATAATTCTGCACTAACCAGTGTAGCATGTAAAGTAAACTAAAAACCAAAATGTGTTTTTTTTTACTTTAAACATAGTTCGCTGGTTAGTGAGTTTATTGCCTAATGTTGTTGATGTGAGAACTGGCTATGTATTGAACTTAAGCTGGGCTTTTCATGTCTGTTACTGAATATATGCAAGGACATTTCAACCATTCCTTGAGTTCCATGAGAGTCAGCGAAGAATGTTCTCCTTTCATTGTCCTTTGAGGTGGGGTTTCAGAGGTGGGTGAAAATGGGAAAGACTTAAAACATAGTCAACAAATACCAGATCTCTTCCCCACTTTCTCTTTTATTTATTGATGTTTGTATGTATGTATGTATATATGTGTATATGTATATATATATATATATATATATATATATATATATATATATATATATATATATATATATATATATATATATATATTTTATTATTGCATTATAACAATGTAAAAAGTAAGAATATTCATGCACAAATGAAATTTCCCCCTTTAAAATTCATTAGGATTTCTCTGATGACTTGCTTCCAAGTGAAAACACTCACAACTTAATAACATTATCGGATCCAATATTTCATCATTTTCACAATGTGCTGATTTAAATCACACACTAGCAAGCAATAAGCATGTTATTTTCGGAGTTTCCATTTTATTCCAAGTGAACAGACACAGTTTCCATTCCAGACTCTTTATGTGGATGGAGATCTTTATTAGCATATGGCATAAGGTATGATGTCTGAATAAAACCATCATTATATCCAGAAGTGATTATATTAATAGTACTGCAGGCTTTTCATTTTGTATACATTTAATTCATCATAGCATTAATGCATGATGATATAATGCAAACACTGAGATAATGCTTTCCTTAACAGCCACAGTATGTTATACGTGAGATAAGTATGGATCAATGTATAAAAAGCTTTTGTGGAAAGTATGAAATACAGGATGAAAGATGACATTTCTGTTGAAGATCCAATAAAATTATCTGTCTTTTGTTCTCAGACATTTCAGACGTAGAAAATGATATCCTTTAGAATCATCTAAATGGAAAGAAATAAGCAAGGAATAGTGCCTCATCAGTTTGCTATGTGGCATATTAAAGCAATACTCAAAGCTAGGATCTGAAATTGTGAGCTGCTATCATTGATAACATGCACTTTTATAGGAGCATTCAGTCTTATATGTAGTTCTGAATCTTTGCTAAAATCAAGCAACAGTGATAGTAACTTTAAGTTAGGAGTATGTTTCCACTAACATCTGTCATTAAAGATATAGTTCATTATCCTGCTTTCCTAACAGATTTCCCCTTTATGATTGCTTATATCAAGATTTAGTCCTGTGCAAGGCAGAGTGATGAGTGTTGCTACCAAGTTTAATATACTGCACACCTGTTTTGAATAGGACTCAGATTATTTTCTTCATTTTGTTTTTGTAATTTACTACTTTGCCTTTGTGAGGCTTCTTTAACTAGTTCAAGAAACACTATGTACCTCCTTCAGTCACTAACATTGCTCCAGCTGCCTGTCTTGTCATGTCACTTCATTGTCTGGGGTACTACCAAAGCAGATTGTTTCCTCTCTTCCACACTCAATCACAATTAGTGAGCCAAACAATGTAAGTCATTGCATGATTCTATGTGATCAAAGGTCATCACCATTTATGCTACTCGCAGCCACAGTAAATGTGAATGATAAAGAAAGTGGTCTCTGTGTTTTGTCTGAGACAGTAGGTCTCCTTTAGCTTTGTGTAGAGATTAATTCCTTTCTAGTGGTAATATTGCTGTCTTCACAGAAAAGGAAAGAGAGCAGTGTTGCAGACATTTTATACCTCATTACAAATCCAACTCTCTAATGATCTGGGCTCATTCCCAAACCAAAATCACTAGCCCTCAGACAGATGCTCATCATTTTCCTCTATGGGATGGCCATATTACCCTAAATATAAACTAGCAGCTTGTACCTTAGTCATGATGCAAATTCTGATGCTGTACTGTGATATCTGATCAGTCTTTGCTATGTGCACCAAAGAATGCTGTATTTCTTTCTCTCCTGTGTTCTAGTGAGGGTTTACTGCTGCCATCACTCTGTGGGTTAGTACAAAATCGAATTACAATATGTCTGCTATGTTTCAGGTCCTTTGCACAGACACTAAACCTTCACAAATTAGAATTTATAATGTTTCTACACAGAGTGCTTATCTTAAGCCTTCTGGAATAGTATTGGTTCATTGGCACAGGCAAGTATTAAACAGACAATTTAGAGACCAGTACAGGCCTAGCCAATCAACCATATTGAAATGCTCTGTCCATCCCTGAGGAGTGCAAGACAAGCTAGAACAGGGAAGGTTTGGATGCAATTATCTAGACTTACCCTGAGGTTGGCAAGAGAGCTTCTCTACTTGACATTTAGTGGAAGTTTTTCCAAAGGTGGGGGATATGATGGTATATGAATGTATCATGCTAATGTGTCATATTTATCTACTGATGAAGGTTTAGGTCCTTTGACTGGGTATTTGAAGAACCATTTGTTCTGCAAAGGAATAGGAGGTCAAGAAAGGGGTCAGTCAGGTTGTTCATGGCTTGGGAGACTTGACTTAGGTCAGCAGATGAGTGATAGACAAAAGGTTGTCTGAACACTGATGGAGACATGATAGTCAAAAGTTAAATAATTGCCAACAAGAGTGCTTAAATCCCTTTTGACATTGTCTGTCAGGAAGAGTAGAGTATGTCAGCTATATGAAATGGTTTACCAACATGAGCTATACTGCATTTGTTCATGTTAGTTACCCATCTTGGAGCAACTGTAAGTCAGCAGACAAATAAATAACAACTTTACAGTCATCTGCAAACTTAAATAACCACAGTCCAGGAGTATTGGCTTGAAGGTCGGAGAAATAGATAACAAATAGGACAGAGCCAACACTGACCTCTGTCATGCTCCAGTGGTAACTTTTTTACTTTAAGAAGTAGCACCTGTGACTGTAATCCCATGGGTTGTGTCAGATGACCAGTCAGCCTCCCATTACATGACATATGGATTTATATTCAGATTTACAAGTCTGTCAATAATAACCACATTGGGGAATAGGGGATTAGTGTGGCCCTGATATGTCATATGTACTGCATAATCGCTGTTTGATGACTCTGTCATTGTTTTGAAGAAATTAATGAGGGTAAGGTGACAGGACCTGTAGTGACAATGACAGTCCAGGGTTAAGAAATTGTATTTTATTTTATTTTGAATTTAACTGGGATAGAGCACTGATCCCAGTGGACTTATTTCAGTCTCTGCACTGGGAAAACTCAATAGATACCTGTACAGAGTGACTGACAAAATGTACCATATACATGTGTTATACATACACAGTGAATATCATAGTTGGCTTGAGGGTATAAAGGCAATAGATAAATAACATCCTGTACAGATTGACTGACAAAACACAATATATGCATGCATTATACACAAAGTGAAAATTAGAGTTGGCACACTGAAAAAATCACAATCAAAAGCAGAGCTAGAGAGAGAGAGAGAGAGAGAGAGAGAGAGAGAGAGAGAGAGAGAGAGAGAGAGACAGAGAGAGAGAGAGAGAGAGAGAGAGAGAGAGAGAGAGAGAGAGAGAGAGAGAGAGAGAGAGAGACAGAGAGAGAGAGAGAGAGAGACAGAGAGACAGAGAGAGAGAGAGAGAGAGAGAGAGAGAGAGAGAGAGAGAGAGAGAGAGAGAGAGAGAGAGAGAGAGAGAGAGAGAGAGAGAGAGTTCAGTGTGTTGTTTTCCAGAGCTGTTCAGCAGTAGTAATTCAATTGTTTCCAGAGTAGTTGTTCCAGTCGTTGAGGACAGCAACAGCCTGGAGTATGGACATAATAACTTATCTTGCCTTGCCACAGTAAGAGTATAACCTTTCCTTGCTGACTTACTTAGATTAGAAAGGGACATTTAATCATCAGATAGTCAGGGAACTATAATTAGTTAGTTAGAGGTTTTCTAAAATCAATGTGAGATCTATTCTACAATGTTGTTTTCATATTTCCTATGTGTTTATTGCAATCAGTTATTCAGTATGCACACATTTTAAATCCTTTTATTTATTATTAAATGTTTTACTACCTCTCGTTGTGGCTGGTTATTTACTGAATATTTTTAATAACTTCAGAGTGTTTATGCCTATTGTGATAACACCAGGGCCACTCCGAAAAGCCTTATGACTTGGGTTACATGCTACCATTTATATGTATCTATTATCTAACATCTATCTAATATCTATTTTACCCAATATAATTGAACATCCCTTTTTGAAGGGTATTGTGGTATTTGACATTTGACTGGTGGTAGCTGTTACCTTGTAATTTGGAAAAGGGGACACAGCACGTAAATCTTTGCCAATCCTTCCCAAGAGTGTGTGTATGTGTGAATATCAGATATTTAAGCGTGAGTGTGCGAGATACTAGAACTGGGACACATTGTCCTGCAGTGGTTGGTGTGTAGACACATTTTAAGAACCTGGAGTGAAGCATATAGTCCAGTCCCAGGTTTAGAACCTGTTCCTGGTATATTCTAAGGGGAAATTGTGTATTTCTATCCCTGCTTTTAGTGACACCCCTTACTGGAGACAGTGGTGAGGATTGAGACTCCTTATTGATTGCCCCGGTGTAAAGAGGGCTCATCACACATGCCATTAGTATAAAACAGTGAGAAGAATGGATAAGTCGAAAGGAAGTTTGTTAATATAGATACAAAGAGAAGAGGTGCAAGAATAGATTCTTGGTGGGCAGCTTTCTACAGAGGGACTGATGTAGAGGTTGATGAATTGAAATTAACTGAGAAGGGGCAGTTAGAGAAACAGTTTTTAAACCAGGGCAGTGTGCCATCACTAATTCCTATTTTATTGAGATGGACTAGGAGTGCTTGATAAGATCAAAGGCTCAGGTGATGTCAATAAAAATGGCTCAAGTAATTAGGCCTTTGTCCATTCCAAGAAGAATGTTGTCACTGAGGGTCCAGATAGCTGTGGATGTATTGTGACGAGACCAAAAGCCATGCTGCTTTTGAGAGAGAAGGTGGTATTGTTTGATATATTAAGTGATTTCCATTGTCTGATTAATGAGTTCTGAAATAATGCATTCCAGAGCTTTACTTATGAAGCTAATGAGACTTAGGTGTAAAATATTTATTTTAGATGTATATCTATCCATAGTTCATAAAACTAGGAAAGATAAAAAAACTGCTTTCATTAATTAGCACTTTACCAAGCAAAAACATTTATTTTAGATGCATATCTACCTTAGCCCCGTTGCATTAAAAAACACATTCAGTCACATTAAGCAGTGCTTTACTAAGCATTAAATGTTTCTGAATACCTCCTCTTAATTTTGAAGACTGCAGTGATGCATATTACAAAGAAGAGGACAAGTCAGCAAAAGATTGAAAAGACGACTGTACTGGAACACAAGTGGAAAAGTAAGAATGCCTTGTGTGCAATAATATTGAAGTCTGAATTACTTAGGGGTAATATCAGGAAAACGTAATTCCTATGAAGATTGTGAAGAGAAAGCTAGTACCATAAAAAGTGTCAGTAGCCAAAAGATTCAAGACTAAAATAAAGAAACACTATTTCGTAGAATGAATGGTTAATTCATGGAAAGAATTAATGAATGATGTTTTCTGATATGTGCCAACAGATGTTTTTAAGCAACTCTGTGTTCATTAATATGTGGAGAACAAAGAATGGCAAAGACAGGAATGAAATAAAGAGTTTGTGTGGAATCAAGGAATGGGGTGCGACAGCAACGTTTAAAACTGCTGAATCTGATCATCAAGGAATGGGGTGCGACAGCAACGTTTAAAACTGCTGAATCTGATCATCAAGGAATGGGGTGCGACAGCAACGTTTAAAACTGCTGAATCTGATCGACTAGAGCAAATTGTGCTCCTTTTTCTGGTTTACAGTATGCTCATACCTGCATGGAGTCTCTAAGTCCTGAGTGTTATTTGGAATTGAGAATCCATCCACTGAGTGGATTTATCTTACTATTCAAGGATTAGGAACATCTGGATTAAACCTGGGAATGTGTAAAGTTTCACCTCTTACCTGTGCAATTCTTTCTTTTTTGCACTGATATGGAAGGATGAATTAATTTCTGTGTCACTATATGCTGCAATATAGCCCTAGTGATGGTTGTTAGCTAGATTCAGAGTAAAACATTTCTGAAAAGTAATTCCAGGAGCATTATCAGCCTAGAATAATGTATTATTTTATTGGAACAGATCCCATATTTGTGCGCTCTCACTCTCATGATCTGGGTAAACACTAATGTTGTTCATAAATGGATCAGCAATAAAAACACTCACCATCAAAAACCAATCTACACTTACTTAACCAGAGATAATTATTTGTCTTCTGATTACCTACCCACAAGTTAATCTACTGGGAAGTCTTATTAGTTAGTGCAATAGCTGCACTTAAGTGATACAGGAACAAAAAGTAAACAAATATTGTGACTAAAATGTACTCTTGCCTCACAAATATCAGCTAGTAGACCTCAGGGATTTGAGAAAAAACACAATATTATTATTCATAACTACTTTATTCAGCTATATTATACCTGCAGCTAACGTTTACAAACTCTAGCTCAACATTTGCAATTTCAAAAGTCAGAAACACTAGGGAACTTCACAGCATAATTTAAAGTAAAAAAAAAACAGATTTGCTTTGCAGAAAGATGAATAATTATGGCATATATATGAAGTGCACTGCACATATTTAGCATACAAATGTCAGCAGCTCAGAGAAGCAAAAGGTTTTATTTAAGATTTCATTAACTGCAGCAACTCTTCAAGCTACAAAGAAATTACTCCATCTGGAATAAAAAATGAATAAAGGAAGATACAGTAATGTTTCTCTGTAGACAAGTAATATAGACATTTGGGTTAGACTTCAGAAGTATCACTACAGTTAAAATGAGCACAAAATCATGTTTAAGTTATGTTATTTTATAATGGGCATAAATTCTATGAAGTATTTGTTTTCCCTGTAGAAACCAGAAATGATGATTAGCCAGAACAGAAAAACAACACATCTTAATGCAGTATACCACTCAATTATCTTTGGTTTTCAGGGGCATCCCTTGTTTTGGTGAATACATTTATTCTATTCCTCTTAAAATCAGTGATACTCTGAGAACAAAATGGTAAAGTATAATCACCAACCAATGGCATTCATTTCAGTTACAGACTGCTTTTACTTCAGAAAATACAAGTTAATTAATGTACTCTTATTTAGTTCACATTCTAATGCAGTCGTGGTAACATTTAAACATTTTTTTTTCTGATTTTGGGCTTTTGCTCCTGAATATGTTTGGCTATATCCCTGATTCCAGTGCTATGAAGTTGAAAACTATGTTAAGTAGTCACATTCTGGATTGCTGTTTGCTCTCTCTCTCTCTCTCTCTCTCTCTTTATGTAATACTTTGCAACATTCTGGTTCTTTACATTTGTTCTGGACAGTTAAATAGCTGGTGCATCCTAAGAATCAAAATTCAGAACCAGGTCAAATGCATATAGTCATAGAGTTAGGCTTTCAAAGGCATTTGTAGATTCAGCAAAATCTTATGTAACACAGACTTTTTTTTTGTTTGCAAATGTAACATTCAGCATGTTGAATCACTCTGGTCATCATTCCTAATACAAGAGACATGTGTGACGTGCTTCACAGAGTCAATATGTGTAACGTGCTTCAGTTAACATGTGTGACGTGCTTCAAAGAGTCAATCAGTTACAAGGTTAATCGGTCAAAGAAAGTGATGAAGGCTGCGAAACACTTGCTAGTGTGTGGTGAGCAGTTAAGAGTAACACTGACTTACAGGGGGCTACTGAACCTGAGACAGAATTAAGTTCAAAACCTGCATTTAGACAAAACAATATCGACCTCATTTCCAGAATTCAGCAACTCATATTAAAGTATTTAGCCATTCTTCTAGGTTTATAATCTAAAATATGCTGAAAGTAGCCTGCATGGTGGTTGCTTCCTTCATCTTTATATAAGCCAGATCTGACTGTTCCATTAGACAGCCACATTTTGATGTTCTGTACGTAAGTCTTCTACAGGCTATACATTTAATCGGTTTCTAGCATTATACATACATAAGCGTTGACAACAAGCAAGGACTACATGTCCCACCCAGTTTGTTCATTTCTGTATCTACCTAATAAGCTGTAGATCCTACTTTAAAAAGCAAAGTGTTTTACCCGCAACCCATAAAAATTGTTTTATGTTTTGTATGTAGCCCTCACATTTGTACATTCCAAAGTCAAAGTAAACTTTATTGTCATTTAGACCCACACCTCAGTGCAGGCTAAACAAAATGTTATTGCTTTGAGTTCTATGTGCAGGCAATACATAAAAATATAAATAATAAAAAAAAATATGTAACATGACATGACACTAGGACATAATTGCATTTTGTATCTCTATTTATTAACAGCACTTGGTATTGCATAAGTAGGTATGTTGCACATTTGAGATTTGAGCAGTATGAGACTAGAGCACTTTTAATTGTACGGAATGTAACATGTTCTTTGAGTTATTAAACAAAAAAGTAAGAAGCTTTCAATGAGTTATTGCACAGGTGAGAATAACCTAACAGTGGGTTGATTGCACTTTAAGGAAAGGGATTCCCTTCAGAATGACTTTGACTAGGTGACCTGTTGGTGTGCATTGCTACTCAAGTTTAATAGTCTGATAGCCTGAAGGAAGAAGCTATTTTTGAATCTAGTCATTTTGCAACATGTACTTCTGTCGCGCTTGCCCAAAGTCGAGCAGAAGAACAGCCCCTGAGCCAGGTGGGTTCAATCTCTGGAAGTCTTTGTAGCTCTATCAAGACACTGTGCAGAGTGCAGATCCTGTATAGATGGAAGTGTGGATCTGGTGATCCTCACTGCCACCTTCACCACCCTTTGGAGAGCCTTATAATCTGTAGCCTTGCAGTTCCCATACCTTGCTATGATATTGCTTGTCAAGATGATTTCAGTGGTGCCTCTGTAGAAGGTTTTGAGGACTGAAGATGAAAGGTTTGTTCTGTTTAACCTGCGTAGGAAGTAGAGCCTTTGTTGTGCCTTTTTGACAATGTGATTTGTGTTAATGGACCACGTCAAGTCTTCTGCGGTGTGCACCCCCAGGCATTTGGTGCTGTTCACCCTTTCTATTGTTTCTCCCTTGACTGTGAGAGGGGATATGCCTTGTTGTTTTTCCTGAAGTCCACTATTATCTCTTTAGTTTTGTTTACATTCAGTGCCAGGTTGTTGCTGTCACACCAGTCAATCAGATGCTTCACCTCCTCCCTGTATGCTGTTTCATCACCATTGCTGATTAAGCCTACTACTGTAGTGTCATCCATGAATTTGATGATGCGATTTGAACTGTTCCTAGCTATGCAGTCATGGATTAGCATGATGAACAGCAGAGGACTGAGAACACATCCATGTGGGACTCTCGTGTTCAGTGCAGTGCTCTCTGAAGTGATATTGCCTACGCTCACTCTTTGTGATCTGTCAATGAGGAAGTCCAAAAGCCAGTTACATATGGGAGTGTTGACACCCGAATGAATCACTTTCTCTATCAGATGTTAGGATATAACTGTTAAAGGCAGAACTGAAGTCAATGAATAATAGTCAGATATAACAGTTCTTGTTTTTCAAGTGAGTCATGGATGTGTGCAGTGCCAGTAAGACGGCATCTGCAGTGGTACAGTTCGACCGATAAGCAAATTGGAATGGATCCAGTTCTGCAGGGAGATTTGTTGTTATATAGTCTTTGACCAGTCTTTCAAAGCACTTCATTATGGTAGAGGTGAGAGCTACGGGCTGATAGTCAGTTAAACTTGCTGGTTGAGGCTTTTCAGCTAGTAGTATGATTGTTGTGTTCTTGAAGAACTTGAATACTATGACCTGATGTAGAGATGTGTTAAATATGTCAGAAAGAACCATCGTCAGTTGAACAGCACAGTCTCTTAGCACACACCCCAGAATGTTGTCTGGTCCAGCCATTTTTCTTGGGTTCACCCAGCTTAGAGTTCTTTGAAAGTCGGCTAAAATGAGGCAGAGTACTACTTCATTTTGCCTGGTGGTAAGTTTTGTGGCTTTCGTGCCATTCCCTTCATCATACCTGCTGAAGTAGGTGCTGAGCTCATTTAGAAATTTGGTGTTGTCATCACACTTTATACATACAGGTCTGTAGTCTGTTAAAAATAGTTTTCCTGCTCAGATGTCTGGAGTCCCTTAGGTCTGAGAAATTACTCTGGACTTTCTGTCTGTAGGCACGCTTTTCCTTCTTTATTTCCCTGCTTAGGTTCTTTCTGGTCTTTTCGAGGGCATCATTGTCACCTACCTTAAAAGCAGCATTGTGTGCTCTTAGGAGCTCATATACTTCATTTGAGATCCAGGGTTTTTGGTTGGCCCTTATGAAGATGGTCTTGTCGACTGTCACATTGTCCACACACTTAGATATGCATGCCAACACAGGTTCTGTGTACTCGTCCAGATTGATATGTTAGTTCCCCATAGCCATGTCCTTAAGCATATTCCAGTCTGTGTTCTCAAAGCAGTCCTGCAGTGCTGATACTGCTCTCTCTGGCCATATTCTTATTTATTCTTGGCTGGCTTGTTTCTTATTAATAGTGGTTTGTATGTAGGGATTACTGTGATGGCCAGATGATCCGAGTTACCCAAGTGTGGGTGGAGTACTGCCTTATAAGCCAGCTTGATGTTGGTATATACTTTGTCCAGTGTGTTTTCTTCCCTTGTAGTGAAGTCCACATGCTGGTGATAGGTAGGACTGACTTTAGGTTTGCTTGATTGAAGTCACCCGCCATTATGTGTGCAAACTCTGTATTTTGATTCTGCAGTTGATTGATTAACTGGTGAAGCATGGCCAGTGCCATGTTGGTGTAGAAGGGTCTACATCTTAGCGACAAGAACTCAATGTTTTCAGAGCAGTGAGTGGTAACTGCCTCACAGTTGGTACACCATCTGTTATTTATGTAGATACAGATATCTCCTCTACGATTTACCACTGAGAATCTGATTTCTGTCAGCTGTAAATAATGTCATCCCTTCCACATGCACTGCACTAGCGCTGATATTATAGTTTAACCATGTCTCTGTGAACATGAGCACACAACTCTTTCTCACCTTGCTTTTTGTAGTTAGTTCTAGCCTTTTGTAGTCCATCTTGTCATCCTTGGAGCAAACATTGGCCAGTAGCATAGAAGTAAGACCAGGCCTATGTGTGTTGCTCTGTAGCCCGACATATATTCCAGCTCTAGTTCCTCTTTTCCTCAGTCTTTCACATCATTTCCTTTTTCTCCTCATTTTAGAAGTATTAGAAGTCAGATTTGCTTGAGCAAGACATTTTGGACCGCAATTGAGTATAATCCCTTATTCCTGGATTTCGTATTGTTCCTGGAGTGTAGTAGGCCTAAAAGGTCTAACAGGCCTTGTAGCAACAACTCATCAAATCTGCAGCACTGCAGCCTTGAAGATCGAATTTTTAGAAGTTCCTCCCAACTATAACTTAGTTTACCTTCAGTATTTTCTCTTGATTTTTGTTTTTTCATTGTTTTAGACGTAAAACAAGACAAATACGGTCAGTATCTTGACATTATCATCTCTTCAGAAAGTACTGCCAGATATAATCTCCAATTTTTGTGAAACAGCAAATGACCTAACAGCTGTCCACTGCAATCATCCAGCCATATGCTTGTGCTTTTGCTTATGGTGATTTAGGTTCAAGCGCTAGTGCAGGTGTAAAAAGACTGGCTGAGGAGAGAAGATAAGCAAACATTGACAAATGTCCCTTACACAGGTAGTGGATGAGGTGTCCTGTTTTATGTTATAACTAGATCCCTACCACATGCACACGTTTTGACAGTAACAAACAAATGGGGTTGTGGGGCAAGTTACTAAAGTTCCCAGGTGAGGGAAATTACAAATAAAAAAGTGTATCGCCTTGTTCTTACATGCAATGTTTGTACCCTTCTAGTTTCTGCTGACTTCCTTAAGATACTTAAACATTTTTGTCATGCATCTGCTGTACTCATTTTTTAAGAGTTTGCATGATAAGTTCTTTTAGTGACTTTTTATATTTTGTTTTCAAAACATGTACTAACTTCATTACCATTATTTGAAATGGCTCTGTTCTATTTGTACCTGCAAAACTTACATCTTTGCCACTACAAATGAAATGGAAGCACTTTCAATAACCATACAAAGGATGGGGTAGCATGTATTGTTTTCAGGCATGAAGTATCTTTCCTGTCTCCCCAGCACCCAACTAACCTTTAGTGCTACATTTTTTTACTGCTTGCTTGCTTTTACACATTTCTTATGTCTATGCAACTTTTACTGCTTTCCCTTCAACTTTCTACACTTTCTCTTGGGGGAGGGCTGATGGTTCTCTTTCTTCGCTATGATCATAGGATCATAGGAGTTACAAGGCGACTGAGCCACGTGGACACTTTCACCTTGCCAGTACCCACTCTTTGGGCTTGGCTCTCTTTTCAAGGACGGCCAGGCCAGTAATACCAGGGGTGAATTTATGGATGCCCATCTACTTGCCCAGCTCCTTTTTAAAGGAAGACAGTGTGTCAGACTGCTTAATGTATATAGGAAGCTTGAGCTTGTTCCACTGAAAGGGTATGTACTGTTTGACAAATCTTTCTCCTTTTCCTTGTCTTATTTATTTGTTGGAGTAGATGTATATCTCTGGCCCTGGTTTTAGTTGGGCTATTTGATTTATGGAGGTATGAGTTCTTGGATTGCTGTATCCATTATAGACCTATAAGCAAGGGCAAGATCAACCCTAGGAGTCTATATGAAACTGAGTATAGAGTTAAACCCTCTGGTCTTTCTGGGTAGTTCACTTCTTTTAATCCCAATGATCTTTTTCATTTGCCAGCCTCTGGGGATCATTCCAGCACATGGAATGGAATTTAAGCTTCTATTTCTTCACAGAAGAAATGGTTCCTCAAATATCCAGTTAAAGGATTTAAACTTTTTTCAGCAATTAAATTATACATTTGCATTATAAATTTATATTCTGGAATATCATTCATTTCAACAACAATTTTCTCCTACATGTCAAGTAGAGCAGCATCCTTGCCACCTTCAAGGTAAACCTAGATAATTTGATAGACAACCTTAAAATTTACCATGGTCTATCTTATACTGCCCTCCTTGAGGCTGGAATGAACTTTGAATATGGTTTATTGGCTAAACATGTACTAATCTGGAGACCATTTGCTAGTCCTTATCTATGAACCCATAGATGCAGAAGCAGAAGCAGAAACTGAAAATAGAAGGAACAATTCAGCAACCTCTACAAACACAAGATGCCAAACTGCTAAATTCCACAGACTTTTTCCATAGTAAATAACGGCCAGTGCAGCTTCTGTGTGTATACTGGCAGTGAGTCATTTCTTTTGAGAGATTTCTTCCTCCTTTGTATTTGTGCAATCATGTAGTTAATATCTATCTTACCATCTATCTATCTATCTGTCTATCTATCTATCTATCTATCTATCTATCTATCTATCTATCTATCTATCTATCTGTCTATCTATATGTTTGTGTGTGTTTAAGAGTGATAGGGTCTTGCTGCCAACATGGGGTGCAGGGGTCTTGCCTTCTTGCAAAAATGTTTACAGTTTGACTTTTCACCCTTGTGCTGTTTCAATGACTTGTGTTCACTGATACGTTTCACTGCATCATAGTAGAACCATATAACATGTCATTTCTCAAGAGCCCTGTGAATGTTCTTAGCAAAACATTCAGATAACTATACCTTGACAGTCAGGTGCAAAAATGCACACATGATTGACATTCTGCCCTAAAGGACTTAGATGTAGTTAAATGCTGCAATTCAGCTAATCATACTGGCACTGTTTGTATGAGAAGTATTGATTTTACAAATCCACAGATGTGTGCAGAAAAAAAATAAGAACCAGTATCACCTCTTGTGAAGCTTGTAAATTATTTTACATAGGGAAAATGGAAAGAAAGCTGAAGAATAGAATTTATGAGCACATGTACAAAATTAAAAAAGAAAATATTAAAAATGCTCATTTTGAACATAGTCTACTCTGTGATACAGCCTCTTTCCAATTTTTTGTGTTAGACATGGTTCCCAAGGATGTTAGAGGTGGTCATTGGGAAGTAAAATTAGAGTATAGAGAGTTATTTTGGCAAATTTTTTTTGAAGCTACAAAAAATCCTGGTTTGAATGAGGCTATATCTATTGTTCCAGTATTAAAAGAGCTGCGAAGCTTTAATTTGCTTGCTTAACCACAAGAGGGCTTCATCATTATTATTTTATGATGCATGATAGCTTGACTCTTTCATTAGTTTTGTGTTGGATTTGTATTTTAATAAGACTTAATATTATGTAAATTAAGTGAGTTGGCTCCAATATTTTTATCATTTTTAAAACTTAAAATATATGCAGTTTTTAATGGCATATTCATATGTTTTAATTATATATTTTGCACGGGTCTATATTAGAACATCAAAATTTCACAATTTCGAATGTTCTAATATCGACCCCTATTCAATGAATGCTGAAAATAGCGAAATGACAGAAAACCAAATTTTTCCCTTGGGATAGAATTCGGTTGTCCATTTCTGTTGTTTCGCTATTTTTAGCGCTGTGGTGGAATGTTACGGGTCGGGTTCAGGCAAGTGTGCGACTGGGCATGGGGCGTGGGTTAGGTATGTATGCGATTGTGTGGATGTGAGGGTTAGGGTGGGTTAGGTGAGTTAGGGTTAGGGTTAGGGCATTGGTAAGGTGAGTGTGGGATAGTGACGGACCTTAGGGTTAGGGTTTGGGTTAAGGTAAGTGGATAGTTAGTAGTGTTTGTACAGTTTACTGTAAGGTTAGCTGTAAGATTTTAGGTGTATGTGTGTGGATTGCTGTTTGTTTGGTGTGCTGGTGTTGTATGTATGTGTTTCGGAACAGCAAATTTTTTCCCTAGGAAAAAAAATTGCTGTTCTGCATGTTCGATGTTGTCAGCGTTCACTGAATAGGGGTCCATATTAGAGCATTCGAAATTGTATATATATATATATATATATATATATATATATATATATATATATATATATATATATATATATTGCTTTAAGTCCTGACCACAACCTTGAAGTGTAGGTTTGAAGTGATTGGTTAGTTTTAATTGTTCATTGTATAAATGTAATTGTTCTTAGTATATGGGGTTGCATACATCTGATTAAGATTTTACAAAAACGCTGGGGATTTTTAGCGTTTATGTGCTTATATGCATGACCATACTGTGTTGGCTGGATTTTTTACTATTAAACTTGTTGGACTGTGCTGCTGCCTCGTGCCCTTATTTGGCTACTTCTCTGGTGTGTTGATACTGGTTCTAAGTATTGATTTTGACATCTTTAAAGTAACAGATAATTTGTCCTCTTACGAAATTATATCTGGCTTTGGTTTTTAATGTACTGACAACTCAGTACAGTTGATATTGCATTCCTCATCCTAAGAAGAAGCCACATAGCCACCACAATAAAAACTATACATAGCTTAGCACATTGTATTGGCAATGTAGTAATATTTGTTATGCCTGTCAGCACAAGATTATGGCTTTAAAGCTGTTTGACATTTCTTAGTGATATTTTCTTAACAATAAAATCAGATATATAGTTATAAATTGTACTTAAGATATGATTTTAGGTCCCGCATTTCTTAGTGCCATATCCTAGTTCCCACTGTTTTCATTTTCTCTGTATGAACATTTCAAAAGCCTGAAAATATCACTTTTATGGTCTAACACATTTATGGATTTATGTATTTATTTTTCTCAGTAGCAAAAAGGAAACTGTACATGCTTGTAGTGAACTGCTAGTTGGAATGCTGTGAATAATAATAATAATAATAATAATAATAATAATAATAATAACAACAATAATAATGATAATAATAATAATAATAATAATAATAAGAATGATAATAATAATAATAATAATAATGATGATGTAGAAATCTGAAAGTTTAAATATGGGCTGGGCTGTGTGTCTGCTATGTTCCGAAAATATCACAAGCACTAGTTTCAGCTCATTTTGCACACAAGCTTTGTGATGCATAAATATCACATCCATGAATGTGGCAAGGTCTTCGCTGTTTTCAGTGTGAGCATATTAATGCTAATTATATATGTTCACAGCCAGGCCACTGTGCATGACAAGGAGCCTCTCATCATACCTGCAGCACAAACCCATGAATACATCATGGTAAACAACCACAAAGCCACACTGAAATGCAAGCAACTGAGTAAACAATGCCAATGCTGGATCACCCCGAGTAGTGGATGCAAGTGTGCACACAGTTATATAATGTTAATGCAATTAACTGAAACAAATGTATACATATACACACACACACACACACACACACACACACACACATATATATATATATATATATATATATATATATATATATATATTTGGGTTCACTTTATAATTGCAAAATACTGAAATACCGAATTTCAGTATTTCGAAATCATAAAGTCGAAAACTGAAAATCGAGAAAGTGCATAATCGTGAATTTGAATATCTCAAATTCATGGTTATGGCTTACAGTATGTGGCGTGCGGTGTTGGGAGTTTATCATGTATGGATGTAGGTGCAATTGAAGGTAAGTGAGTGTTTTGTAAGGGTTTTGTGTGGGAGTTTGAGTGTGTCTGAATGTGTGGATATATGTACATGTGTGATGTTTGTGTGTGTACAAGGGACTGTGAAATGTGTGGGTGTGTGTTTCCTTTTTGTGTCTGTGCAATCTCGAAGTTAGTATATATAAGTAGGGTGTGTGTGGGGAGCACAGCCCTCCACATGGGGGATACAGGGGGGCTTGCCCCCCTGCTTACATGTAGTGTAGGTTTGTTTGTTTGTGTTTTTGTGTTTGTGTGTGTTTTGTTTGTTGTAGTGTGGGTTGGACGATGTATGTGTTGTATGGTGTATGGCTTGTATGTGTTCGTGACTGTGTGTTTCGCGATTGTGTGCTGTCGGGATTATGGACGTTCGACTTTATGATTTTGAAATACTGAAATTCGGTATTTCAGTATTTCGACATTATAAAGTGAATCCAGAGAGAGAGAGAGAGAGATACAGGTGTGTGTTTGTGTGTGTGTGTGTGTGTGTGTGTGTGTGTGTGTGTGTGTGTGTGTGTGTGTGTGTGCAGTGGAAAGGAAAGTACCACTGATGGCTGAGGGTGAAGCACAGGTTACACTATTGCAACAGAATCTATAGTCATGGACAAAATAAAGTGCTAACAGAGTTGCTAAACAAATAAGTCAGAAAAGCAAAGTGAATAAGGTGCTATGACAATAAAACAGTTTTAAAGAATGTGAAATATACATTGTGGAGATGGAATACAATAAAGTAACATGATGTGTCAATCTGCACTAGTCCTGACATTATCATCAGAGTGTCAGCAGTGGACCAGCGCTATACTGTGAATGTCATCAAAAAAGGAATATTTGGTACCCTGCAGGAAGTCCATCCAGCAAATCAGTTCACATGCTGCCAGCATATCCACAGTTTACTGGCAAGGTGACCCACTGCAGCATTCAGACTGCAAGGGGTCATAAAACATATATATCAAGGAAATGTGTTTATGGATGGTAAATAACATCCTCAAGGGAATTAAACCCATAACTTCCACACTTGCATGTTTCATCACAGCACATTAGCAAGGAGAGATACTGCAGCAGTCGGACTGTAAGGGGGAATCATGCAGTACATATATCTTGGAAATGTAGTATGTGTGCGGACTGCAAACAGAAAAGTTTGAAATAGCATACAGTCCCAGGGAATTTGAAACCCCCAACCAGTGTAGTGGCACATCAAGAATCATTACATAAGTACATTGAGCCATCAAAACACTTCAGATAATGGCAGTAGATGTACTTTGTTTCCAAAGGGAATGCCCAGCAAAAGTTAACTGATTTTTGTGACTGATTAGCTTATGCTAAGGATTTTCCTTCATTTTTACCTTCAGACATGGATTGCCATTTCTCTGTGATTATTACTGGCCATTGATGTTCCTTTACCAACTGCCGCATATTGTATGACTACAAAAAGATTACTTTGAGTTATGTGCTAATTCTTGGCATATGTATGGTATCTCTATCTGTTTTTTACTATAGCATAGCTTGGAAATGGGAGTATAGTACAGACTGAGATGAAAAGCTGAAACAATCAGATGGTGTAACACAAGTGAAGAAATATAGAATGAGTTGTTTGGAGATGGGATATAAGGCTATATTTCCAAACTTCCTAGCTCAACAATGACAGAATAATCTGTAAATATATTATGCTAGAAAGTACCATACATCCCTGTGTAATGTACACATGCATGATAGGGTTGTTTACTGTCAGGGAACTTGAACACACAATAGCATGAAAAGCGAATAATTGAACCCCTACCTATGTCACTGATATGCTTATTAGCAAGCCAAGGCATGAATACAAATGCTGGTAGGAAAGGTGATTGAAAAACACAAGTCAGGGACATGAGACACATGAAAGCAGGACAACAAAAGTACAACTACTGAGGTTTGAACTCCTGGCTTTTTTCAAGGATATAGTCTGCAGAACAGTGTATAACAAGGCATGCCACAGAAGTACTCACAGAAAATATCACTATAAAATGCATTTCAAAGGAACAGAACACATGATTAACAGGACAACCAGAATACATCTACATCAGTCTGAACCCCTGACGAAAGGTGAGGAGTTAAGAGCAGAACAGGAAGGCGGTGTGAGGAAGAAGCTAGACATCAATGGCTATGAACCCCTGATTTTCTCATTGATATTAATCATAATGACAGCTACTGGAGCTGTATGACTGTTAAGGGGTATTAAAAAGACACATGTATGTGATATGTAGCACATTTGCACAGCTAATACCAAACAAGTGTAAAACAGCCATATGCTTAACTGGATGTTGGTCCTGTGTGTAGTGTTTGTTTTTGAACCAAATTGCATGATGGGAATATAGAACCAACAGTGAAAATGGAAGGAAAAGAAGAGAAGCACAGCAATTAAACTGCTAGGGAGTAAGCAGGATGGCTTAGAGTTAGAAGCATATCTACTAAATGTTTAACTCAGCAGTGATGCACAACTACATACTTAACACTTTGGTTCAATAGTGCAAAACTCTGTGACAGAATGTGCACAATTATGTTATGTATATTTAATTTCAGGTAAAAGTTATACATGATTAACTAGACAAGATGGTTATACCAGCATGACTTTGAAACATTCCCTGTACCACTCACATTTTCTAAAATAGATAATTGACCGTATACTGCAGAATCAGACATAGGGAAAGCATTGCTAAAACTCATATCAGAGTAATGAAACATTGAATAGAAATGAAAGAGGAATACATGCATCTGACTACATTTCAACCCATACTTGTGTTTTCATATCCTCCTAAGCAAAGCATTAGCCAAGTATGCCATCGAAGAACTTTTGGAGAAGGTATTAAAAAGCTACATAGATCATTTTACAGGACTGGCATACAGTTGTATGCTGACAATGTAATATTGTAGGAAAACATTCCACTCTCAGAGGATTAGAATCATATCCCAAGAACACTCTGACAGTATGAAGATGCTGAGTTATAGAGGCCTGCACAGAGAAGGTACTAATGTTAGCGTATTTCAGTTTTGCTTGTTGATATACACCTATGCTAAGCTCATTTACACTACTCTTGGTAAGATCTTAGTGAGTTCAAAGGATTTTTCTCAGTTTTTGCCATAGGATTGGAGCAGCAACGTTGCTTTTTGTTAATTGTTATTCAAAGTATGAGTGCAGAAAGATGATTTAAATATATAAGCTCTTTTGGGCATGTATTTGCTTATTTTTTGACAAGATTAAAGGTTGGATATTGGGAGTATAGGACAGAGATAAAAAATGGTAGAACACAAGGTGAGCAAATAATGACGGAGCAGGAAGCAGGTGGGATAAAAGCATACCTCTCAACTTCTTACCTTAAAGATCCTGGTTAATTACAGTTATATTCTTAATTATTTACTCACTAAAATCCTTAATGATCTGTCAGATAAATACACTTTTGATAGTGATGTATAAGAGCCAGTCATTCTGTACAGTATTAAAAGTCTGTGAAGCTGAGAGGTATGGGTGGGAGCATTGTTTTGGGACAGGTACTCTGTTTAGTTTTTTTTTTTTTTTTTGAGAGGAGAAATTAAGTAAGTCAGGGGAAAACAGAGGTGGGTATGAGAAAGTGGAACATTGCAAGGGGGGGCAGACATGACTGATGAGGTGTGGGGTAAAAAAAATAAGAACGAGAGAGGACACAGTAGTGAAGAAGACATCAGACAATGGTTAGGGGAGGACTGTATATCATACTGGGGTGGGCACAGTCACAAAAGGGATGGGAATGCTGTTTTTCAGGACAGCAGTGGATGTCCAGAGAGTATGTACTAACTTACTTTTAATTTCTATGAAAACTGGCTAAAATTTCTCTAGTAAACCATTGTCACATAACTTATATCTATTCTTAACCAATATTTTCATATTATGTCTAATTTGATATAATTATTTAAACTGGGGTTGTTTTCTGTATTGTTTTTAAAGATCATAAAATTATTATTCTTAAAATGTTTTATAATACTTTGGAGATTTTCTCCCTGGGCCTCCTCTGAAGATGGGCTCCTACCCAATCAGACTTTCCAGGTGATCAGATGTCAATAGATAAATAAATAAAGAAATAAGTAAAATGAATGCTTGTTTTTCCTCAGGTATAAATGATAGTATTAGTATTAGATTAGTTGTGTTTTAAAATATAACATGTATCGAATTTAAATATTTAATTTAATGAATGAATTGATGTTTTAAGAATTGTGTCATGTCACTAATGGTAAGGTTATAAATTGTGGCATTTAAGAGAACTGGTTTCTGATGAAGTCTTTGTAATGAACATGAAAGTTATAAACCTAATACTGCGGTATTGTTTGTTTTGCTTTGATTTCACTTGTAACATCCCTCCTCTGGGCCAGTAATCAAGAAGCCTCAATCCTCACCACTGACATCAGTGAGGGGTAGTCACTTGGAACAAAAATGGATACACACAGTATTTCCAGATGCAGCACTCTGCATCAAGCATGATTTCCCTTAAAAGCAAACAGGGAGCACACACATTCCTGGGGCTAGACTTTCTCCTTCAGGCCCCAAATAAGACTTCACCTTTCTCTGTGCAGAAACCAGTGCTCTTTGTCCTTGTTACAAGTAGCTGACACGCACACTCTTTGAGATTTGATTTTCACACACACACACACCCACCCACACACACACACACACACACACACACACACACACACACACACACACACACACACACCTGGGAAAGGCTGGGACAGATTTACCACCTATGCCCAGGCTATAAGGTAGTTCCACTGCCACCAGCCAGGTACTCTTAGGATCTTAACAAGGTATCCAATTATACTGAGTGAAATTAATACTAATACCAGTGGTAATGTTGAACAAACAGAAAGAATTTCAGGAGTGGTCACAGTGTCACAAAATACTTATAAGTACTCTCAAAGGTTAAAATATTCTCTAAAAAGACCAGCCACAACCACACAGAAAACTTTAAATATATTTAATAATAGATAAAAAAAACATGAAAATAATGAATGCAGATACAGAAAAAGCAATACTTAACTAATCTCACTATATTTTCCTAACTGATCTAAATAATTACTGTTTCCTACCTACTTAAAAGAGTAAGGCAAGATGACGTGGGTGAGTGATCATGTCTGTTCCAATACAGACTGCTGAGTGACATCTCTCACTAATAGTTAAATATCATTTAAGTGCTGGCTATAGAATGATATTGCATCTGGTCACTTGACTGTGGTTCCCACACTACCATCTTTACTAGAAACTTGAGCCAGGATCTTGCATATATGCGTCTCAATACACACAGATAGAGGTTTGCTAAGATGTGTTACATCATCTGGAAGTTGTAAAACAATTTTAATGTTCACTCTTCCTACAGAGCTACAAAGCCAGGCTTCTCACAGACATTTTGCCTCTGGCTGCAGTCAGAACTGTGAGATACAATCTTTATGGCCTAAACTAAGTAATTTAATTTCAGACTATTTTTTCAAAGTTAGCTGGACTGAGATTAACCTCTTCTCTTCCAGTATTCTCTGCTCAGTATATTGATTCCAACAGTTACAATACAGTCTGATATAAAGGTATATTTCTTTTCTGTGTAGCAGGACCCACTGTTGGTACATTTTTTCAACACAAGCAACTTTACAAATACATTTTCAAAAAAAGCACATGTACAAATCAGTTTGATGTACAAATGATATATAATTCTTTACAAAACTCCAGTCAGCTATGCTGGTATATGTTATACTTTCACTGCCTTACTTCTCCTGGAATAGTTGGCACTATCTCACATCATCACAGCACTATTATTTGAATTAATTTACTTTGGCTCGGTTTCTTACCATCCTGTTTGGTATTTTAGTTTTATATTTTTTCTTGTCATTTGAAGAGCTGAAAGGGTGGGGATAGTTCATAGTACTGTCCCAGTGTGCTGGATGAACCAGCTATGCTTTTGGGTTATGCAATATTCCTTTGATTAATTCATCTTATTCAGTATAATTTACCACAGATATCATTTGAAAAAGTGTTAAGACTTAAATTTGTGTCAGACTCTTTCTATGTAAAAATGTAAGGAACACGGCTCTTTAAAATTTAAATTGAGGAATATTCCTCATAATGAGGTACATTTGAGATATATGGTTATAATAACTCCCCTACCACTGTATTCTTGGCTTCTGATATGTGGGCAGAGATCACTGCAGGTGCTCAGGTGTGTGCAAGTCATCATATAGAAATCAACATGATGTTTATCAGGTTTAATTGTCCTGCAAATTGAATGACCAAGACACAGTAATGTGCTGAGCCCTAAACAGCATACTTATTGTGCCCAGAGGGGGTAGTAATAATAATAGCATAATTGGGGCTATGGCTCATACTGCAATGGATGATGAACCTTTGTTGGAAAACAGCAGTGTTCTACTATAAGTACCTGTTGATTCATAATAACACTGCCTCCTTCAATAAGGTATGCTGCTCTTTTTAGAGCAACTTATATGTATAACTAAACAGGTTTAAGTGTGCTATCTACAGTATAGCCTAAAATCAAGGTTCAGGTTTTCCTAGTGTATCTACATATTTTGATGAATTCTCTCTGATGGGATACATTGGAAGTGTACTGTTTGCATTAAAATGCAGACACTTTACTGTAGAGTGCAACAACATTAAAAGTGTCTCATATAGCACTGTAATGTTGTGTACCCTTCAAATAAAAATTGGTTATAGTTTATGAAATGTTTATCAATGACATGGCAAATGATCATTGGTGCTTTTAAGTTTTGTGCTTGTCAGCCTACAATCATGTGGTGGTATTTTTGTGTTGGGAGGACTGTACTTAGAACACAACTAGTAACTGACATTCAGATAGAAGATTGTTTTGTAGATGCATATATATTTTAGTGCCAGGTCCTACTAATTTGTAGTAACTGGACTATTATTACAGTATATCTGTTGGGATTTGTAACACCCATATAAGACCACAGCTGTTAACTCCAATGTGTTTTCAGTACCAAGAGAGATATGCCAATGAAACCTGCACAGAAATTCACATCCATCTACAAGCTCAGGTTTACAGATATGGAAAATTAGTAGTACTAGAGGTCCTCTGTCTCCATGGTAGATGGCTGCTTGCCTGCACCTCCGATGACTGACCCTTCCGTGACCATGTCTGCTGTGAAGTTATCACCAATGTAAAATATTGTGGGTGGTTAGGATTGAAATTATGACATTGTCTACCAACAAGTGACTGATATGATCCAAGCTGACACCCACAGAGCAGAGGCCATGGCAATAGAACAAAGGATAACAGGTGGTAGGCCATTTATGGAACCACCACTTACATAGACAGATGGTCTTGGTATCACTTAGAAGCAGTATCACCTCCACAGAGTTCCACAGTGCAGTGTTTGTTGTTGGAGAAGAGATGGAGAGACCCTTGGGACTTTCCACCAATGATGCCTCAGGTATGTAGTCCTACAATCACTATCTTGCTCTAGTTTGCCTGTTAGTCACATTACAGTGTATAAAATACCTGTCTCATTTTTGTCATATATGTACATCTGGCATCTCAATCCAACATACATCTGTACAAAGTATGGGCATGATTATATCCCAATTTCATATCTGTTTATAGCTGTACTAATATTAGTTGCATGTGTCATTTTGGTTCCAGGTCATACTTACTCTGCTATGTTTTCTTTTGGTGTGCTCACAGATGTGACTTTGAATGGCATTGGTGCTGCAGAATTACCCCTATTTAATGTTGGGGATCATTAAGCTCTGATGATCATGATGATGATGGTGCCAAGGATGAGTTGACACAGTCAAGGGGTGCAGAGTGTGTGCTGGACACAGGGAGGGTGAAGCCCGCATCCCCTCCTCAGACTCTGAACACAGTATCTATACACACTGAGCAGAGTGGAGGAGGGGCGTTGACTACAACTCTGATCTGAGATATATAAGTATCCTTAAACTTTTAAAAAACACAAATTGACAAGAACAGCTCCAAACTGGATGAAAAAGTTTTAATCCACAAGAGACTGACACAGTTCAATACGAAATAATTCCAAACAGAGATCCAAAAAGACTTTAAAGCGCTTTTCGTTTGTTCTCCAACAAACTTCATCAGAAAGTAGTTTAGCAACACAGACCCCAATCATTTAAACAAAAAAATGCGGGAAAATTAACCTACATTTAAAGGTGTACAAACTTGAACAATACAAATGTATATGAACCTTCAATTAAAACTCTACATGAGATGAATCTTACATAAATAATCTAAAATAGAGTGTGTCATAACAAGTAAACCTAGAAAAAATATTAAATACATACTAAAGAGTACTAAAGAGTTGTATACAAATATATGAAAAAACAACAACCTACACTAAATCATTAAAATGATTTTAATGATTTAGTGTAGGTTGTTGTTTTTTCATATATTTGTATACAACTCTTTAGTACTCTTTAGTATGTATTTAATATTTTTTCTAGGTTTACTTGTTATGACACACTCTATTTTAGATTATTTATGTAAGATTCATCTCATGTAGAGTTTTAATTGAAGGTTCATATACATTTGTATTGTTCAAGTTTGTACACCTTTAAATGTAGGTTAATTTTCCGCATTTTTGTTTAAATGATTGGGGTCTGTGTTGCTAAACTACTTTCTGATGAAGTTTGTTGAGAACAAACTAAAGTCTTTTTGGATCTCTGTTTGGAATTATTTCGTATTGAACTGTGCCAGTCTCTTGTGGATTAAAACTTTTTCATCCAGTTTGGAGCTGTTCTTGTCAATTTGTGTTTTTTATATATAAGTATCCTGGTTTTTTGGATTATTTATACTGATTATTGTTTTTAGAAATTTATATATAGCACTTTTTATTGCCTGTTATTAACTAACCTGCACTGGTAACTGATTTGTTTGCAGTTAAAAGCATTCTGTAGAGTCTCTTTGCTCCTTTATCTGTTTAAAAACTTTCATTTAGCAGAATCCTTTCTTTACCTTGGCTAGATTGTGTTAATTGGCTGCTGGCTAGTGGCAGCTGGTTCTTTTATGCTTTTTTTAAAAAAAAAGTTGTCTAAGGTTGTATCTTCTGGTATTTAAGCCCTAACTTTGAGAGGATTTCTGTCTATACACACTGAGCAGAGTAGAGGAGGGACATTGACTACAACTCTGATCTGAGATATTAAGTATCCTTTTTTTTGGATTATTTATACTGATTATTGTTTCTAGCAATTTATATATAGCACTTTTTATTGCCTGCTGCATAGTGTTTAGTGCATTTTATTGCTATTAACTAATCTGCATGGGTAACTGATTTGTTTGCAGTTAAAAGCATTCTGTAGAGTCTCTTTGCTCCTTTATCTGTTTAAAAACTTTCATTTTGTAGCTTTCTGTAGTGTTTACTGTCTAAAGAGTGCAGGCTAATAGTGTTAGTATTGTCCTAGTTCAGATTTGCTGGCTCTGGGCCTGTTTGTTTCTACAGTGATTGTTCAAAGCACATGAACAGGCCATATTGAATTAGCAGAAGCCTTTATTTACCTTGGCTAGATTGTGTTAATTGGCTGCTGGCTAGTGGGGGCTGGTTCTTTTGTGCTTTTTTTTTTTAAAAAAGTTGTCTAAGGTTGTATCTTCTGGTATTTAAGCCCTAACTTTGAGAGGATTTCTGTCTATACACACACTGAGCAGAGTGGAGGAGGGGTGTTGACTACAACTCTGATCTGAGATATATAAGTATCCTGTTTTTTTTGGATTATTTATACTGATTATTGTTTCTAGCAATTTATATATAGCACTTTTTATTGCTTGCTGCATAGTTTTTAGTGTATTTTTTTGCTGTTAACTAATCTGCACTGGTAACTGATTTGTTTTCAATTAAAAGCATTCTGTAGAGTCGCTTTGCTCCTTTATCTGTTTAAAAACTTTCATTTTGTGGCTTTCTGTAGTGTTTACTGTCTAAAGAGTGTAGGCTAATAGCTTTAGTATTGATCCCCACCCTCCCTCCCTGTTCGTGTCTTGTTGTTATACTTGGTGGCTTTGCAGTTGCCCGCCCCTACTGTAAATTTGATCTGTGACACTCCTTAGTCTAGTGTTATTAACTCATTCTACCTAACACAGATAGAACATCTGAGAAGGTCTTCTGTTTCTCCTTTTTCCCTTTCAAAAAAAATTGCCTGAATCTCCTTGTGTTCTGACTGTGCTTCTCAAACATTTTGGAAATATAGAGTATATTTTAGAGCATTTATTATAACTGTAATTGCCTTAATATTGCTACAACTCAAGTGCTCTAGGTTGCAATGCATCTGAATTGTTTGTATGTTTTAGCTGCTTTTTTGTATATATTGACGTCTCTATATATGTAGACTAGCTACTTATTCTGCTGTATTACTGCCTCTTAAATAATTTTTCAGTTGTGCACTTGCCTTGCTTCATTTAAAAAGTTTTAAATTGCTAATTTTGTAGAGCTTTAATTGCATTTACTGTTTAGGACTACACACTCAAGTGTGTTAGCTTTTTCTGTGTTTATTTGCTGCATTATTGCACTGTTTAGCCTGTTTTAACAAAAATAAAATACTATCTTGTTTGCTCATTTCCCACCTTTCCTAGCCAGTCCATATCCCAGGCTTTGCTTGTCTCAGGACTTTATTTTCTGTGTTCAGAGCTATCCAGACCTTGCTGTGGTAGTGGGAAGTCCTATTGCTTACCAGTGGGAGTGGTGAGCATTGTGCTGCCTATCTAACACTAGAGGAGTGGTTTCCAGCTCTGAAATTGTAATTTTATTAGCCTTTCTGGGCTGATTTCTATCCCTTTCAACTTTCTGGCTTAAAGACACATGTGTTTGCACATTTTTCACATGATGCAGCACTGCGAGGCTAGAGTTAAACTATTCCAGGTGCCAGAAAGTGTGCTCTTCAAATTTTCCCTTAGAACTAGCTGGTTTCTCAGTAGTAGCACTAAAATCTGAACCCCTGTCACTAGCACTTGCTCTAGAACCTGCTGGAAAGCACTAGGAAACCTGAAACTGATACAAGCACTCAGCTCTCCTTGTCAATAAGGAGTAATTAACTGTAGGCACTAAACAGCCTATAATTGCAAAGTACCTTACAAAGGTAAGGGAAAACAGCTCATAAACTTTACAAAAAAGCACCTAAACAGGCATGTCCAAGGGTTAGCTTCCAGTGATTTATCCTGTCCACCTGGTGAATCTGGGCATACTGGGGCAATGTGGCAACTGCCTCATGTACACAGACAATCTTCTTCTCCTACCACCCAACACTACAACCTACGAGAGATGCATTTACATAGCCAAACTGGAAGCAAAGCTCTCTCCAGCCAAAATTGTGCTAGACAGTCAAGAGAAGAAGGTTAACACCTGCACTTCACCTCAAGCAACTCATAGCCCTTCAAAACCCACACCATCAACACCCACACATAGTAACACTAAACCCACATATGCGGAGCCCCTTAACATTAACCTGCCCAAGCAACAAGGACCTACGAAGCTGAAATGCTAACAAACACCAGTCACAACCAAAGTGACACATAGCTCACAACACCAGTGTGCCACCCAACAACAGCCCCTAAGGCAAGACACTGTACCCAGCACTTTAGTCATAGGTGACTCTATAGTCAGGCACATTGATGTCCCACTCGCCAGGCTGAACAAGGAGAAAATTACAGTAAACTGCCTGTCGGGTGCCAGGATCCACCACATAATGCATGCACTCAAGTCACTCCACAACAAGTACAAATATGACTCTGTCATCGCCCATGCTGGAGTGAATGACTTGAGATGTACCTCCCTAGACTACATGAAAAGAGACATGGAAGAGCTCTTGGATCATGTGGCCCAAGCAGGTATGACCCTAGCCCTAAGTAGCATCCTGCCTTCGCCCAGAATGATACCACAGTATAAGGACAAAATGATTGACTTCAACAATTGGCTAAGCTTCTGGTGTCTTTCAAAGGGAATCCAGTATCTGTCTGCATGGGAAGACATGATCGACAAACCACGATGCTTTGCCAGAGATGGTCTGCACCTGTCACCCCTGGGATTCAGGTTACAGGCTAAAGCTCTTGCCACCCCTAGATTGCCTTTTTTAGGCAAGGATCAAAGAATAAAACACCACCGTAACAGATACAAGCATGTGAAATCTGAAGGTAATGCTACTCAATGCTAGAAGTCTAAATCTCAAAATGCACTCTCTTGAGGCACTCCTAAAAATGGAGAACATCAATATCTGTGCAGTAACTGAGACCTGGTTCAAGGCTCCAGAGAGCAACCCTGCAATACCAGGCTACAACTCTTACCACACTTTTCGGCCACAAAACCAAGACTGAAACACTAAAGGTGGAGGAGTGTCCATATTCACTATGGAAATTCATACCTCCAGGCTAGTTGCCCAATACAATGCATCTGAAATTCTCCAGGTGCAACTAACACTAGGTAAGACTGCAATCCAAATTGTAGCTTGCTACAGATCCCCCACCATGCCCCAAGATTCTCACTACACCTTTCTAAACATACTGGAAAATATTAAGATACAACCAAACCCCCTAATACTGGGTGATTTTAACTACCCTGCCATTAACTGGGAAAACTACTCGGGTACCAACTCCTTTTCCCAACGGTTCTTGGAATTCATAAATTCCAACGCCCTGGATCACCTAATCCATTGTCCCACCAGGGGCTCCAATATCCTAGACCTGGTCATTACCAACATGGGAGATAGATGCTCCACACCAGTGGTCACCCCCTCATTGGTCAGGTCTGACCATAAGCAAATCACCCTTGACATCCACATCCCACCCCCACCCTCCAGTAAGGAAACCTCCTTAAAAAACTTCTCCAAAGCCAACTTCATGCTACAGAAGTCAGAAGTGACAAACTTCATGACACCCATGGAGACGAGATCTGAAAGTTCGACTGCAGGATCCTACACTAAGGCACTGTATGAGCACATCCACTCATGCATTAATCGTGCCATCCCAAACAGAACCAAGATGCTCTTCTCCAAAAAATGGAAGCCAATCTGGTGGTCCCCTGCTATAAACAAGCTATACTACAGAAGGAAGAAACTGTTGCAGAAAACAGGAAAATCCCAGGATGCAAAAAACTCCCACACCAGCCTCAGTAAGAAGCAGAGATCCCTCATAAAGTCCTCAAAAGCTAGTTACGAAAATAAAATTGCCAAAGATTCCAAATTCAGGCACAAGGCATTCTATAGTTATGTCAAGAATCTAAATGGCAATGCTCAGATCTGCTCTGAGCTACAACAGAATGGCATTACATATACTGATCCTAAGGATATTGCCAATATCCTGACAGATCGATTTAGTGCCAACTTCACCCCCCCTCTCACCCCCTAAATGACCCATCTCAATACCAAAAGATTGCCAAATTCCGGTAATCACGGCCACACAGGTAGAAACCGCACTCTCCAAAGCCAAGAATACAGCATCCATGGGACCAGATGACATCCCAGGCTGTGTACTACATGAACTACAAAATGAACTGGCACCTCCAATAAGTGTCATGTTTAATCATAGCCTCACCTCAGGCTTCATGCCCACTAAGTGGAGCACAGCTACAGTTATCCCACTCCACAAGGGGGGATCCACCATGGATCCCAGGAACTACCGTCCCATCAGTCTGACAAGCCTGATCTACAAGGGCATGGAACGCATTATCATGGAACTTATAAACAAAGATATTGGCAACCTTCAAACACTGGACCCCACCCAGTTTGGGTTTGTGAAGGGTCGATCATGTCTCCTGAATCTGATTGACTTCTTCGAATCAGTCTCCAGAGCTGTGGATGAGGGTAAGGTGGTCCACACAGCCTATCTGGACCTCACCAGGGCCTTTGACACCATCCCCCACTCTGGAATTATAGATAAACTTACTAAGATGGGCATAAATCCCTACGTCACTCGATGGGTTGCCATCTGGCTTACTGACAGAACCCAGACTGTAAAAGTAGCCGACTCCAAATCCATCTCCAGACAAGTGACAAGTGGAGTACCTCAGGGATCAGTCCTGGGACCACTCTTGTTTGACATCTACTTCTCTGAAGTACAGGCCAACACTAAGAGACTCTGGCTAACAAAGTTCGCAGATGACTGCAAACTGGGAGCCATTATTGAATCCCCAAATGATGTGGATATTCTACAAAAGGGCCTTACAGAAACAGATGCCTGGTGCCAGAGCCATGCCCTGAAGCTTAATGCCAAGAAATGTCTAGTTATCCCCTTTTGAAAAAAACATGTACCCATGAATTACCACATAGGTGGTAGTACACTAAACATTGAAAATGTGATGAGAGACTTAGGGACACAGATGGGCAGTGGTCTCACTTTCGATACCCACATCACCACAACAGTCAGGAAATCCTTCTATGTGGAACATCTCATCACTAAGGGCTTTTCATCCAGAAAAAAGGAGGTCATTGTCCCACTGTACTCATACCTCATTAGACCCATTATAGAGTATAATGCCCCATTTGGTATGTACCTCACAAGACATCTGCAACAGCTGGAAAGGCCACAGAAATACCTCACTAAAAGAATCACAGGCCTAAAGCAGATGCCATATGCTGACCATCTAAAAAAACTCCTGCTATACTCTGAGGCATATCGTCTACTCAGAGGTGATCTCTGCTTAAAATACAAGGCCATGTCAAACCCTGAGCTGTTGAACATAAGCCACTTAAAGAAATCCCAATCCCTCAGAGCCACACGCTCCAGGGATCTAAACCTTGTCATCACAATGAACAAAACATGCTGGAGGGATAGGTTCCTGACCCAGAGACTCCCCATACTCTGGAATAGACTGCCCATACATGTCAAGCAGAGCGCCTCCTTGGCCCTATTCAAAAGGAACCTTGATGATTAGATGGGAGATAGGAAATTCACCCCGGTGATCATGTCAGTCACCCTGCCAGACAGGGGTCCTGAGAAGTAAATATTGTGGGAAGAAATATCCAGGGAACTGTTATGGCTAGGCTTGTATAGGCCCTAGAGCCAATAGCCTAGTACCAACCTATGAACCTATGCATACCCAGGACATGCTGCCATCTGAAAATGGACTGCTTGATGGTGACAAAGTGGATCAGTGAAGTTGGCTCTCAGTAGAGATACATCTGAATCTTCCCCTAGCAGTCATGACTATGATGGTCTCCACAGGGAGTTTGGTACCAGTACTCATTGGAGGTATGATTACTGCCCTCCCTCTGAGGTTGGTGTGTCTGTAGCTGCTACCATACATATGTGCAGAACCATCATGGAGGTATAGACGAGTTCCACCAGAGCCTCAGTAGCAGGTTTGAGGGTGATCACTGATCCAGGCTGTGAATGCTGACATACAGAAGTGAAGAAACTGTATATGTGATTCATTGGATAGAATGAATCACACATTGGAATGTGCAATGTCAACTCTAAGTCATCCGACAGTGGTGGGGGTTGTCTTTGGATGTTAGTTTACCTGGTCTTTGATGAGAATCAGTTGTGGATGTGTCAACACCCAGGTGAGACCCATCCCTGTGGTCATAATCATCTTCATACTAGCACATCTTCTAGCAGACATTGGTCATGGCCAGGCAGCACACTGACATCTAGCCAAGGTTGTGAGACAGCCAGTGCAACTCCTGAAAGAGACAGCTCAAAAGACCATGGCAGTGCATGGAAAGCTGATCTCTCTGTCTAGCATACCCTGGACGTATCCTTTAGGCTACAGTGTAGTGTTGCACTATGTGCTGAGAATGTGTCTCTGTTGACACACACACACACACACACACACACACACACACACACACACACACACACACACACACACACACACACACACACACACGCGCACACAGCTCTGAGCACTGTTGCACTATGTGCTGAGGATGTGTCTCGGTTGCCACACACACGCATACACACACACACACACACACACACACACACACACACACACACACACACACACACACAATCACACACAGCTCTGAGTACATCCCGCACTTCCACTGATCCTGGGCCTACACAGAATTAAGCCAATTTTCTGACACTTCCCCTACAAGCACTTATTATTTTGATGTACTTCTGTGTTCCCAGTCATGGACTTCCATTTGAAAGCCATGTACTTTGTACTCTACCTGTGAAAATGATGATGTGTACCCTACCCTTTGTATATTGCTACTTGGGTTGCCTATGTCTGACGTACAATATGGCTAGCCTGTGTATGAGCTGGCACAATCTATTGTTTTTGTATGCATTTTTTACTTTGTATTTATCTGCTTAGATGTTGTATAGTTGTATTATAAAGCTTATTTTGTAAAACTGTGTTACACAGCCTCTTGCGGATACAAATGTTACAATAGCTGCTGAAACCCCTAACATTATTCATTAGCTTACACTGCCTGAACGTGAAGATCTGTCTGTGTATAAATCTAAGGCAGGTAGTGCAACATTGCTGTGGAAGACATTTCCAATCACTCCACCATGTTTTTTTTTGTCTCAGTAGCATACCTCTCATGTCATTATACAATCATTGACATATAACACAGCTGGCCTTGTTTTTTCAGCTGACCATGTCGTGTACCTGTGTTTTCTGAATTGCACACAGCCATACCTCTCAATTGTCCAGATTTTTGCAGAATGTACAGATTTTTGCCTCATATGTTTGGTGTGTTCCTCATAAAATTTTTGTTTTTCTGGCAAATCATTGAAGATTGAAGTCACTAAATAATGATAGACATTTGAGTTTGAGACTTTATATCCTTCAGAAAATACATATCAATACAAAACCTGTTATTCTAGCAACTATCCAAGTTTATAGTAGCAATATTTAAATTCTGTCCCTGTTTTTGGGACTTTGTCCCCCCTTTCTTTCTGGCTTTGTCCAGATTTATTGCACTGTAAGGTTGAGAGGTATGCACACAACTACTCGTCATGAAAATTCATTTAGTGTGAATAGATGAATGTTTATGAATTTTCCCAGATTATCCCAGTAGAATATAACCCATTTGATAAGTACACCTTCTCTGACTGTAAAGAAACCACAAAAAATCTTCACAAATAAATGACATTTTTTGTACATGGATTCTCTTAGCTGTACCTACCTTCGCAGTGTTACTAACAAGCTTGATCATTATTGTTTAACTTTGATCGAGGGATAGCATTGCTCAGTCACTTTCATACAAGTTACTTCTCCTGCACTCCTAAAAATTAACCGCCTTCTGACTGGCTACACAGCTGATACTTGACTGTGATCAAGTCAAAGAAATTCTAGTCACAACAGTATATTTTATTGTATTTCTCACACATACAGTTTTGTTAAAAATTGTAAGAGGTTAAAGGATACGGTTTGCTTGGCTGTCTAATGAAATATTAAAACTTGGATTACTGAGTCCTAAGAGACTGAAAATACAGGGCAAGTGTGAATATTGAGTCCCCCTGCACCTTTGATGTGGGAATGGTCAAACCCCCCAACCACAAACTTATATATACCAACTCCAAGATTGCCATAGCTCACAGGAAATATTTCAGGAAATGACAATCACAGACTTGGTATACATACATTCATATGTTTGCCACTTGTTTCCTTTTGTAATTTATTTATTTTTTTTTGTCGGGGGGAATTGGGGGTTTTGATAGTTTGGTTACTGAACAGGTTCACAATGATATTTTGTGATTTGTTGTAAGTCTGTACAACTCTTCACAATACACACACATTCACAAACACATTTTATATATATATAAATATATATATATATATATATATATATATATATATATATATATATATATATATATATAAATAATTCATAGGGTTTGCAATCATAGTTTGTAGTCATAAAGTCTAATACTAAATGGTCGAAAATGAATTGGTTGAAATCACTATATTGATTAATTAAAATGTCGAAATAAAATTAGTCTAAACTCAAAATGTTGAAAATTTTGAATTTGCCCATTTCTGCACTGTAGTGCAATCTTGGAGTTGGTATATTTAAGTGGGGGGTGTGTGGGAGACACATCCCCCCACATGGGGGGGTGCAGGAGGGCATAGCCCCCCTGCAGAATAGTAGAGGTGATCTAATTGCTTTTTCAATGAAACGATTTTAGACATTTTGATCTTTCAATGTTTTGGGTTTAGATGTTATTTTTCGATCAAATGAACATTAGACATTATGGCATTAGACCTTATGTAGGTAAACCATATCATAGATATAGATAGAGACTGATATATATATATATAAATATATATATATATATATATATATATATATATGTGTGTGTGTGTGTGTGTGTGTGTGTGTGTGTGTGTGTGTGTGTGTGTGTGTGTGTGTGTGTGTGTGTGTGTGAGTGTGTGTGTGTAGGTAGGTAATTAGATATAAATACAGATGTGTATGTATATAGATAAATAAATAGATAAATAGATACAATATACTGATATATAGGTAGGTAGATAGGGGATATATAGGTACAGAATGGTGTGTCTGTATGTGTGTGTCTGAAGTTGTAGAACTGAGTTAATATTTGTTGACATCTTCAGATCCAAATATTGTGAAATTTCTAAAGCAAGAAGAAATCAAAGTCTAATATGACATTGTTGCTCAGATTAACATAAGCATTTAAGAAAGAAGTAGGTAAGGAAATAAGTCTGAAGTGGACAAAAATAAGTTGCAACAGAAAGTGCAAAAAGCAAAAGAAGGAGCAAAAATCATATCCAGAAAAATAAAAAGTCAGCAATTACAGTGATAATAATAATAGGGAACTCCTGGAACAACCAAATATTGGTCAAGACTGGTTAAGTAATGGTTAAGGAGAGGCAAACATAAACTGAAAGATGAAACCCTCATAAGTAATCTGAAGACAGTAGAATGTAAATATTTTTGTACACAAAATCTACAGAAAAAAGTAGGAGACACGGGCATATGTAGGTTCTGAGAAACAGCTGTACACCTTATTAGTGACTATTATACTGAAAGTTACAATAATGTTGTAGGGTTCTTACACTGGAGATTGTACAAATGTTACAATGTACAGATAGCTGAGAAACTTTGAAAAACTGAGCAACAAATAATTGCTGAAAATGTAATATGTGGAATAATCCACTAGCATCAGATACAGAAGCAAAAGCAAGAACGCTAGATATTGCAGATGAAGACAAAAAAAAGAAAAAATAATAATCCTGTGTGCTGAGAGACATAACAAATATAAAATATTAAGGCATGTAAGAAGAAACTAAACAGTGTGGAACAAGGAATTCCAGAAAGTTCTAGCTGCAGTAGAAGCAACACATCCAATTAAAAATGTCTACACATGCTTGAATATAATACCAATAAAGGCAACCTTATGTGAATTACAGAAGGAGGAAATTATTGATACAATGTTGTTGCTGAGGAGAGCACTCCTGACAAAGATAACAGACTGAAGAAATGTTCCATGAACTTTAACAATGCCCAGCGGAATGGGATCAATTGTGGCATGAAAACACCTAAACTTTTGGAAAAATTATAAAAGGCAATTCATACTGATGATTGTTTATCATAAAATAATTGTAATGATCTTCTCTTCTTATACCTTCACCTCCTGAACCCATCTCTGCAATGGCCACTTTCTGTGTACTTGTATGATGTTTGACTTTAATTCAGTGAATGAAAAAGTGCACATATTAATATATTTCAACTTATTTTTTTCTCACACAGGCACTTCCATGCCCTGAGAAGCCAGTGCTATTTAAATGTGATCAAATAATTGTCCTTTGCTTTTATGCAAAGCCTATATTTTTGCCTCCACCCCCCTGAAATAACAACTGTCTGGCTGAAGTCTCTGATGGTGATCATTTTAAATACATTACGACCAAGTAATATAATTCAGATTGTTTTCTTCTTACAGACACAACTCCATTCCTAACAAGTAATGTTGAGTATTGCTTAATTGTGAACAAGTAAAGTTTATCTTTGCTTTTATATTCAGTCTGCATTCCTACCCTAACCCTCAAATAACCATTTTCTATCTGCAATACTCAGATATTTGACAAGGGTAGCCATCTGATCTCATAGAAAGAGTTGATTCCTCTCACCAATTACCATTACAGAAAAATAAAATGATAATTTCTGTGGCCAGTGTAAGCTCTTAACACTAATCAAAGATTTATTTGGTGCCCTCTTAGTCTTATTTTCGGTGAACCTACAAACTCTTAAGATCAGAGCATGTACTGCCAAATATCATTGCTAGTGAAATCAGTACTGACCATTACATAAAGTCAGACACTGGTTGCTTTGCTTAGTTAGTTCAGTGTTTGCCTTGCCTAGTATCAGGCCATTGGTTAGCTAGTCCTGCTGCTATATAAGAGACAAAGGGGAGAGAGAAGAGATGCGATTATAATAATAAGCACAGCATCTCATGTCTGTGATATATTTCATTCTTTTTGTAAGGATAATGTTATTCATTATGTGGTTATATTTTTTCATATATTTGATGGCAGAAGGAGACAATAAGGCTGTTTTGCCTGCCCTTTTAATTGCTTCCTCTGCCTTACTTTTTTAATCCTGTTCTGTACCCATCGGAATGCCTTCTGATTCTCTGTCTACCTGTTCCAGAATTCCTTTCTATTGGTCTGCAGACCCATCTGGGAAGAAGTACTTTTGGAGATCTAAGGCATAGTTTGTTCCTACAGTCTGATTGATGTACATCCCCCTCCTTTGTGCTTTCTGTTCAAAACGACCACTTTACAAGTCCTTGGCATGATTATTTTACCAAAATCATCCCTCCATATTTTCTGTTCTCATGTCAGAAAAGTTCTAGCACCTCTACCTTCTAGTCATATTCCTTTTCCTCCATGTTATGGACTATTCCTTATATGGTCTCCAGAACTGCACTTAGTACTTAGGCTATGGTTTGACCAAGGCCCTGCACAGCAGAAACATTACTTCAATGCTGCTGGAATGTATTCATCTTTGAATATATCCCAGCATTCTATTTGCCACTGCCACTGCCCAGTAAGTCGGCTTACTGTTTCCCAGTCCAGATGCAATTAATAACCAACATTTTTTTCAGGCAGTGTTCCCTTCCTTTCCACTGTCCCCCAGCTGATAGTTCATACCAGGCAAAAGCACAGCACTTTGCATTGTTTGCATTCAACCTTTCTTTAATTTTACTAATAAAATAATCATCCTTAATTTTCAGTTAATATAATAAAATAATTATCCACAATGTGCTGTGCCAGTGGAAACGCATTTTTTTCTTTATGATTTTAAAATAAGATATGTGAAGAAGACTTGTGTCTGCTGATTTTGTTTCGCCTTGTCAATGGGTACTGAAATAACTGTATCCACAGTAATGGAGATCGGTCTGACTTAGGAAGAAGAAGGGAACATAGGCATTTAATTAGTGTAAAAGAAAGGAGAAGAGGTACGAGGGGAAAACTGCATTTGAAATGGTATGTGTAGGAGATGTAGAATATAAATAGAACTTAATAGTGGAAGTGTACACAGCTGTAGATTTAAAATGGAGATGACAGTAGCATCAGTGCAGCAAACAATAATCAAGCAAGAAAAGAAGGTGTAGGAGGATTAAATCAAAGAGCAGAAAGAAAAAAGGGAAGAGCTATCGTCAGTGGAAATCTTTTAAGTTATTGATGTACAATTCCTGAAAAAGTATTTAAGTCTGACTGTGCTTCTAACAATATTATGAGGAGGTGGTGAAAAAAATTGATTAAAATTATGAAGTGTGACAAGTGTTAACAGCCTGCTCTGATAACAGAGTTTTAGTATTGATGTGAATAATGGTGATTAAATTAACTTTGGAGAATAGTTTCATAAGCTTGGTTGTTGTTATCTTTGATGCCTCTGCCAAACGTTAGTGGATGACATTGTGATTAGTAAGAAAACAGTAGCTGATATGTACTTTATACAGGACTCATGCCAGTTTAGATTATAGATTATATAAAATGCTGGATGGTTATTTGACAGAGAAAGTATTTGGGAGTAAAATGAAGGTGGCATATCTGTTGTATTGGTGCTCAGGCCATGTATTTCAACTTAAGTAGTAAAAAAGGTAGATTTTGTTTGAGCTGCAGATAATATAAAGGATTATGAGTAGGTCAATGATTGTTACCACTTTATTATGTGTTTGAGACATGGATGTCAAGAATTCACATTGAGAGCAAAGTATGAAAAGACGTGTGTGTGTGTGTGTGTGTGTGTGTGTGTGTGTGTGCGTGAGTGTGCGTGTGTGTGTGTGTGTGTGTGTGTGTGTGTGTGTGTGTGTGTGTGTGTGTGTGTGTGTGTGTGTGTGTGTGTGTGTGCGTGAGTGTGTGTGTGTGTGTGTGTGTGTGTGTGTGTGTGTGTGTGTGTGTGTGTGTGTGTGTGTGTGTGTGTGTGTGTGTGTGTGTGTGTGTGTGTGTGTGTGTGTGTGTGTGTGTGTGTGTGTGTATATCTGTGTGTGTGTGTGTGTGTGTGTGTGTGTGTGTGTGTGTGTGTGTGTGTGTGTGTGTGTGTGTGTGTGTGTGTGTGTGTGTGTGTGTGAGTGTGTGTGTGTGTGTGTGTGTGTGTGTGTGTGTGTGTGTGTGTGTGTGTGTGTAATTTGCCGATATGATGGAGGTTCAGCTGACTGGAGCTCATTTGGTGAAAGGCAATGAAAAATGAAAAAGCTATAAAAATGCTGAAAGATGGTGTATAAGTAATGGCAGAGCAGTTGTGCTGGTGCTGGCTATTCATGGCAGTGGACTGCAAAGTGTGGTCACTTAAGGGAAGGGTGAGATTGAGTTATCCGGTGTGGTGGGTTAAATGTATGTCAGCAAAGAACTTGAAAGGTGTAGATGCAGAATTCATGAATGCAGATAGATGGAATAGAAGTACATAGATAGGTTAGATAATAAAGTAAAGAGAGGTCAATAAAAAAGGATGAAGAAGCGTGTTGAGGGATGCACAGGTGAGCTGTAACATTTCGTATATCACAATAGTCAATGTAATGACATAGAGACATGTCTGTACCCAGCTTTATCAGTATATATTAAAAGCTTTAGTGCATTACAGAAAAGTCAAACCACATAATCACTGAATGTATTAGTCTCAAGGCACCAGTTTCTTAAAGGCACACTTTTTATACCACATCCCCTTATTTGCAGTCAAAATTCCCACTATTATTTAATAATGCTTTTAGTGTTTTCTATTAATGAATGTAATCTAGTTCAGTATGCTTTTATTATGACATGGTTACAAGCTATATTCTTTTCAGTACTTAAACTATTTTATGCTGTACTTGTATAAGGATGTTTTCAGCATTCTTTTATAATTTTATATCATACTATGATTAACAATTTCAAATGTGAATCTGAAGCACTTTATTAATGCAACCAAGCAGCATTAATAAAGGTTGTCTTGTAGGCTTATCTAGTAATCTAACACATTTGAAATATTTGGGAGACTCTGTGGTCTATACTTTTACAGTACCTGATGCAGGAGAACATCATCTGTAATGCCTCTTTCAAATAGTTTGTAAGGATGATCTGGGTTCTCTGCTGCTTCTTCTAAAAATGCATCTGTAGACACCTTCTCTAATATCTCTTTAGATAGTTCTTGACACCTCTGATTGTTCACCTCTACTGCCCAGCTTCACCACAAACCAATTTAATCTACTGGCTTACAGGTTACCTTTTACAAAAAAAGTTCCTGCTATTCTTAGTGTTGCATTATTCAGGTATATTCTAACCCCCTTCTTCACATCCCCTAATACTGCTTGTCTCCTAGTGTGACAGTACTTCCAGCCATATAGTCTATTGAACTGTGATCCTAGCATTATGATGGTGTCATAGGTTCATAGGTTCATAGGTTCATACTAGGCTATCTGCCCGAGGGCATTTACAAGCCTAGCCCATAGTTTTGTGGCTTACGCCACCCCTTTAGTATGGGGAACTATACCCATTATTTTGCTGTGCCTCTGTTGAGCAGTGACACTGAGGTAATCCCTGGGGTATATCTGCGATCTCCCATCCATTGGTCAAGATTTCTCTTGAACAAGGCCAGCGAGGTGCTCTGCCTCACATATACCGGGATTTTATTCCACAGCATAGGGAGTCTTTGGGTGATGAATCTATCCCTCCAGCGCGTCCTATTAATAGCCGTGTCGAGGTTTAAGTCTCCCGCCCTTGTGGCTCTGACGGATCTAGATTTTTTGAGGTGAAGCATATTTATCAAATCTGGGTTTGACATGGCCTTGTATGTTAAGCAAAGGTCACCTCTGAGCAAGCGGTAAGCGACTGAATAGAGCTGGAGTTCTTTCAGTCGGGCAGCATAGGACAGATGTTTGAGACCCTTTATCCTTTTGGTGAGGAACTTTTGTGGCCTCTCCAGCTGCTGCAAGTGTCGGGTCAGATACATTCCGAATGGGGCATTGTACTCAATCATTGGTCTGATGAGTGATGAGTATAGGGAGACTATGACCTCCCTTGATCTAGATGAGAATCCCTTCATGATAAGGTGGGCAATGTAGAAGGTCTTCCTAACTACTTTAGCTACATGGGTGTCCTCTTCTATCACTTTTGTTTCTGTATCCCTGTTCATCCCCTTTGCCTCCTTAAAGATCTTTCTATAAAAATGAAGTCTGTCCTTTTTGGACCCACACACACATTACTCATTCTCCATGTCATTCAACACTCTTATCTCATTGTTATTACTAGTCTAATATCCTCACATTAAAACATTTTTTTCACCTGTAGCTTCTGCTTAATCCTCTCACCACCCATATAATCTATCTCCACTTGAAGTAGTCCCTTTGGCATCAGTTTTCTTACCTTTTTATTTCACCTAACAGCACAAAACCCCACTACATCCTACTAATTACTATATTCATTTCAAGGGAGTTTGATATTTTACCCACAGTTGAAATCATTAACCTTAAATATCTTCTACCCAGAATCCTACTTATTTCCTGTGTCACCACCCGAACACTTGAGTCCCTTCTTCCATCTCCCCTTTGGTTAGACAACAGGCATCCTTGGATCCCTGCCACACCTATGCCCAATCCTCTTTCATCAGGGTAGTTGTAGAATCACTTGTCTAACGCTGTCCTTACCCCAACACCTGGAACTCCTTTCATCATCTCCTTTATTTTCCTCCCTCTTCTTCTTCCATTCTATACTGATGATGCTTGTTTTCCTTATTTATATATATGTTTTCTGTCACACACTCCTCCTGATCTCCTGTTCTTAATTAGTTACTCACTTCACCCATTTGTTTCCTCTAATTTCAGTATTTTCAAGCATTCTTTTATCCATTTGTCATTTAAATGGTCTATCATCTAGTTGCTTTATTAACCATCCTATATCTCCTAACTTTCATCTCTTTTTCTAATTTAATACACAGTTTGTCAGGTTAGACTTTCTAGAACTCTATTTAATCCTTGTTGCTATGTTGCTTAATACCCTTTAAATTTCTATTTTATTTCATCAGCACTTTGCCATCTGTATTCCTCATGATTTTTTTCCATGTCCCTTACCTAAAACATTACCTTCTTGAGCATGTTCAGACTCCTTTATAATGTTGGTTCATTTTATATAATTTTTGAAACATTTGTTTGGAAGACAATGGAAATTTTTGTTTCTATCCTTGATCCTTTTTTTTGTCTACTTTGTGTTTCTATCCTTGAACTTTAAAGGTCCTTACCTTGTCGTCATGATCCTTTTTTTGTCTTCTTTGTGTTTCTCTCCTTGAACTTTAAAGGTCCTTACCTTGTCATCATGATCCTTTTTTTGTCTTCTTTGTGTTTCTCTCCTTGAACTTTAAAGGTCCTTACCTTGTCGTCATGATCCTTTTTTTGTCTTCTTTGTGTTTCTCTCCTTGAACTTTAAAGGTCCTTACCTTGTCGTCATGATCCTTTTTTTGTCTTCTTTGTGTTTCTATCCTTGAACTTTAAAGGTCCTTACCTTGTCATCATGATCCTTTTTTTGTCTTCTTTGTGTTTCTCTCCTTGAACTTTAAAGGTCCTTACCTTGTTGTCATGATCCTGTTTTTGTCTTCTTTATGTTTCTCTCCTTGAACTTTAAAGGTCCTTACCTTGTCGTCATGATCCTTTTTTGTCTTCTTTGTGGTTCTCTCCTTGAACTTTAAAGGACCTTACCTTGTCGTCATGATCCTTTTTTTGTCTTCTTTGTGTTTCTCTCCTTGAACTTTAAAGGTCCTTACCTTGTCGTCATGATCCTTTTTTGTCTTCTTTGTGGTTCTCTCCTTGAACTTTAAAGGACCTTACCTTGTCGTCATGATCCTTTTTTTGTCTTCTTTGTGTTTCTCTCCTTGAACTTTAAAGGTCCTTACCTTGTCGTCATGATCCTTTTTTTGTCTTCTTTGTGTGCATCCTAACATAGTACATGGGTTTCTGACCATACCCTGTCACCCTTTCTCTTTGCTTGGGACAGAGTCTCACTGAAAATGCTGAATGAATTACAGATCTACAAACTTTTAACTTTATGTCACAACTGAAATTATGTCTTCCTTCTTTATATGCACTTTTTCTAATCGTATTGATCAGTTTCATATTGCTAATTCTTCCACAACTTCCTCCATTTTACTCATACCTTTTTTCTTTATTGTTTGTATCTCTCCATTTTGTCTGAATCTTGCCTGCTCTGGTATGCCTACATCCTGTTTTCTAGTTATGCTTCTTCATCCCTGCACTTGTATCTCTTTACATCGTCTTCCTGCAATCCCTTCCTAATTTCCTCTCATAACAGCAGCCCTTTGCCACTATTTAAGTATTAACCCCTTCAGTGTACTTCTTTCCTTCTTAGAACTACATTCACCCCATGTAATTTAACTGCATCACTTTGTAAGTTACTGTATTTATTTATTTAAATTTCTTTACCAGAGTAAAACAAACAATGACAAAAGCTATTTGGCTTATACCTTACTGTCTTTGCATATTTCTTTTCTCATTGCCATCCTTCCTTAACAACTGTTTCTCTTGCATTGCCCAGATCACATTCTGCCTTTTCTTATTGTACTAAATTCTTTCTACCCCCTTATACTTCCACTTTTCCTTGTTAAAGCTGTGTGAGTTATTTCCCACCTCCTACCTCCCATTCATTAAGTATTATGTGCTATGCACTCTCCAAGATAGTTAGCATATCTGTTATCCTCAGTCTTTGCTCTTCCTTCCCCTATCCAAATCATTCCTTTGTGTATGTCCCTACTTCCTACTTTCACTTTTGACACAACTTCTATTTCTATACATCCTTCACTATGTGCTCCTTTCCTGTTCTAGTTAAAGTCTCAGAAATCCTGCAGGATCTTTAAGCACTGCCACTGGAAAGCCTGTAACTTTATCAGAAATGCCTCTTTTTCTTGTTGCTTTCAAATAACTTCCTTTTCATGATTCTGTGCTTCCTGATCCACAACTGTTTTTTTATTACAATTGGCTCTTCCTCTTTTATTGGCCAAAGACATAACTGTAAATGTTATAATCTATTTGCATGTGTGTACCCGCTGTCACCTCTGCCATGCAACTTCAAGGCTTGGTAATCTGGATAACTTATTTAACATGGAGGCTGGCCTTCTCAGTCGACTGTCCTATAACCTCTTGATTTCTATGTACTATTATTTGATCAGCTTGGAATCTGATCAAGTGCAAAATGTTTGCTGCTTCTAAATCTTTTTCTAGCTACCTATAGTAACTTCCTCTTGGCCTAGAGCTCCCTGAAAAGTCTGGCACTATTTTTGTCATATTTCATTATTTATGGTACATTTTTCTCACTACTTGTTTTATAAGAAGGAAAGAAGTATAGCATGTGTCTAAGTCTTCCCATGACTAGTTGGAATGGTGTATTCTCTGAATCTCAACTGCTTGCATACTATGCTGCTTTTAAAGACCCTTTGATTAAAGATCACTGTGGCCATAAACTGAAAAAAAAAAAAAATATATATATATATATATATATATATATATATATATATATATATATATAAAAATAGATACATATACTCCATTGCCTAACTGTGTCACTCTGAAAGTCACTTAACCAGACACTGCTCCCAGGCAGAGTCTGAAAAAGGTCCATGGAGATCAGTGCTCTACTTTGGAAAGCAAATGCAAATGAAATAAAATAGCACACACACACACACACACACACACACACACACACACACACATATTACATATATGTACACAAAGGTCTACTTTACATCAGTGAAATGCCACTTACCCAAAACCTGTTTCACCAAGATGAAAACATTGATGTCCCGGAACACCGACTTTTCACTCCAGGTAAGTTCCACTCATCCATCTGAAACGCACACAGAAACGACAGAAAACCAAACCCACCCATGTGGAGGGCTGCACCCCCCAACTAAATATACCAACTCTGAGATTGCACTACCATGGGTATAAGGGGCAAAGTTTAACAGGGTGGCTGAGCGGTTACTTACCTGGAGTGAACAGTCTGTGTTCTGGGACATCGGTGTGTTGCTGCTGAGGGTGTTTTGGTCTCAGTGAAACATGTTTTGGGTAAGTGGTATTTTGTTGATGTAAAATAGACCCGTACACACACATATACATATATAAAATCTTGGTGTTCTATGCCATATTAATGTCTCTGTAGTACTTCAAGTAGGTATTAGTAATTTTTATTTTTATTTATTGTCTCTGTAGTACTCTAGGTAGTCATTATTTGTTTTCATTTTTTCTAAACCAAAATGCTGTAATGGCTGAGTTCAAAGATGATGACACTATCTCACTTTACTCTTCTATGCCAAATCTTGTTTGCATTTATTTATAAGCAGAACTCAGAATCCCTGATAACCTTATGTTTCTGCTTTAGACTGTTTGTCATGCTTTAAACATACTGAAATAAGCATTTTCTTTTGCTGCTGCTGCAAAATAGTATTTACATTTTTTTACCTAAAATGCCACAATCATTCGTTTCCTCAAGTATTTTTTTTTAATTATGAAATGTGAAATTCCCATATATTTACTAGGACTATGGACCCAGGGGAGGGAGAAAAAGCAGCTGTAAATTGCAGTACTCTGTTAAAGAGCCAAGAGCTGTAAATTCCTATTGGCTAAGTTTATAATCCCAGTGAGTGTGAATGTACAAAAGCTACAAATAGCTTATACATTGGTCAAAAATTGTAAAATGCAATAAGTAAGTTTATGTAAGGGCAAGGGGGACAAAGTCCTAGAAGAAAAGCACCACAAGATTTAATTCACATCAAAAATAATGTTCACTGAGAAAACTGATTATGATAAGAGTGCCATTGTAAATACTGATGTGGCCCCTGCCCATAGTGTACTGTGTCCCTCAAATACATCACCTGACATGCACTGTCCACCTCAGTTCACACACATATGTTACACTACAGTGCAGTATGCCACACGTACATCTGCTACGTCTGACAAGCTGTTTGCGCATCCCTCTCACACATGTTTATTGCTATTGTGAGTAACATGAATTCATTTAAATTTAAACTGCTTAACAAGAAAACAAGAATGTTTGCCAGCAAGATAATTTTCCATTTTCTGCCTAAGAGAATGGAAACATTAAAAATGTGCATTCTTAATGAGGAGTAGAATTGTAACTATAGGGCTAAGTCGTCCATTGTGTGCTTCTGACCCATAAATGAGTTCTCAGTCTGGAGAATATAAAAAAGTGTTTACAATGGAAGCAAAATAATGACGCGAACCTGAAGCAGAAAAGTGCATGCTGCTCTGTAATGCTCTATAAGAGTTTGTGAACTGTGCTCGCAGTAGGGTATATCAGGCTGCATGATGTACAATCAGAATGGTAGAACTTTGCATGGTGTAATATTAGAACAACTTCCTTTGCTGAATTGTATTAATGTCTGCATCATGTATGGAGCACATTGTGAAAATCCCATTTATGGATTTTGGACATTTCCTGTGAAACAGCCTGAGTATTTTTAGCAGGACTCTATTATTTTTAACCATGTTAATGTGTTCAGCTGCTATTTTATCATGTTACTTTTTATTGTTTTTTACTTTTTGTATGATGTGTAACTACTGGCACTCAGAACTGAATGAATGAATGAATGAATGAATGAATGAATGAATGAGTGAATAATTGAACAAATGGTGGAGAGGGTTGAATGCTCCAATGAGCATTAGTGCCAAACTAACAGTTTTGTACTCCTGCTAAGGTTACTCATGGTGAACAGGTCTGACGTGAGGTCCCAGACTCTGGCCTGTAAAGACCTCAGTGATGGATTAAGTAGAAGTTTTTAGAATATCAGTTCCTGTAAAGCAGATGAAAGCTGTAATGCAATGTAAATCTTAAATTATATTACACCCTTCATGCCACTGAATTACTGATTTCAAGTCTATATGAGTGTGTGAATGCTTCTGATATACCATGTTCTCTATGTTAAAACAATTGATGCAAGTCTTCTACAAATGAATAGTATTGTTCAGACAAAATGTCATTCCCTGTAGTGACAGTGCACTGGTAATGAAGCAAGACAAGTGAATATGCAGTCCTTAGTCATAAATCTTATTTTATCTTATTTTTTTTTCTTATAGTTTCTTTATTTTATTTTTCAGTCTGTTTGCCTGAGACTGTGCACATTTAGGTGAATGGGGAAAGAAAGTTAAAAATGTAATACCATATCATTTTGGAAGAATGCTGAAAACTTTGATAATAAAACTACTGATTATATACTCAAAATGGATATTTCTATAATGTAAATTACAGATGACGGTCCACTGTTGTTATGACAGTGTTTTCGATAGTTCATCTGCTATTAAAGAAAATACCTGGACAATTCACAGAAATATTTACTCCACTGTATACAACATTGATTCATCCAATTATAGACTGCAGGTGTACTTGTTTAACAAAACGTTATATCTTATCAATGACATTTCAAAGATTACTCTCCAAGAAAATGATGCAGCACGAAATTTAAGCTACTCATGTTGGTTAATGGAATCATAAGGCACTGGTTATCTTTGTCTGGGTTTCCAGGCACTGGTAGACATTGCTCTTTCTGAAACGCTGTACTTGGTACACACAGTCATAGGTGTCAACATCACAATGAATAAATCTTCAGTAAATCTAAATACAAGCAATGGTTAAAAGAGGCCTTAGTTTGTAAAACAGTGTGTAGCTACACTATGGCAGGAGCTATCATTCCTAGTTAAACAATGCACATCTCTGTCTACTTATAAGAAATCATCAGGTGGCTTTTTAGGTGACAGACATCAAGCTATGTCAATCAAGTGTCTTGAAGAACAATAACTGTTACACTTGATAATCAAAACCTATGACTCTGCACACAGGTAATTATAATAAGAAAACAAATTCACATAAATAAATAGATAAATAGGATTCTTCTGGCATCTTAACTGAGACAGAGATGCAAATCAGAGGCAGCTACTGTAACTGATCAGTCATTTTTAGGAAGGGCTTTGCTTATCCCACTTGGGAAGGGGACTAGAATAGGTACCCTAAAAACAATGTGTCTCACCTTCTCTTGGTCATATAGCTGCCCTCAATGTGATCATGGTCTGTTCAGCTAAGGCAAGAGATGATTTCTGAAATTTACAATATTCAAAGTCTCATGATTAAAAAATGTCATTAATTACAATAAAGAAAAGCTGCTATCATGGCAAGGGGTTTTGTAGGAAGAAATAACATTGCTACCCTCAGACAAACAAGAACGGGAAGTAAAAATAAGTTAAAATAAATGGGTGGTGATTTCATATTCTGCTCAAAAGGAAAACCTGCTGTGAAGAAAGACACATCCATGTCATCAGCTTTGCCGAAAAGGACAAGTGCAGCACAAAGATTGCCAAGCACCCCGCTAGCATTAATGGCCATCTTATTATCTTTCACTCTTACGGTCAGCAACTAGCAGAATACAGCTATCATTACCACATATGTTTTGAGACTTCCACTGATGAGAAAGTTAAAGAACAGTTCTACTCTAAATGAACTCACTACTATTAATCAGACAAAAACAAGAAAAATGACTGTAAGCATACAAGAACTTTATCAAAACACCTTTTCTTTTGTGCCTCAGAAAAACATACAAAGAAGTACTCCTTGAAGGGTTTATTGAGATGCTAATGAGATTGTGCTTTAATAAAGTTCTTGGATGTCTATGGTCATTTTATTAACAATTCTATACCAACCTTGTCAAAGTCCGTATCAGTACTTGAATGACAGGATCATTCTTCTTCTCGGAGAGCTCGATGCTACAGTTGGAAGTTACTCAGACATTTGGAATGGAAGGGTGTGGAAAGAGAAATCCAGTGACTTTCTGCAGTTGAACTAATGTGAGAAAATTGTCTGTCATTATAAACTCTTTCTTCAGAGAAAATAAGAAAGAGAAGGCAACCAAGATGCCAGCCCAGATTTCTTCTTCATTACATCATTGTTAGAGCTCATGATTTGCATGAGGCCTATACCACTGAGACCATCTCAGGAGTTTTGATGGCTGCTGCATAGACCATTACCGTATCAAATCTATCCTGAACATGCATTGCTTTCAGACAAAATCGGTGCTTAAAGACCCATCGCGTGAAGATGACTTCAACATCTCCAAACAAGGCTTTCTACTATGTTGTTACCTGATGACTATACTGAGACATACTTCAGGACTGGTATAAATATTTACTGACAACATTAGCCAGAATCAGCAGGACTGATTTCCTGAACATGATACTTGTACTCAGGACTTGCTTTGGAAGAAAAGAGCCCAATGCCCATGGTTAGATGAACATTTATGCCACCAACCCAAAGAATCTTTATACCAACTGAACAAAGAAGCTCCAGTACAGATGAGATATAGCGGAGCAATGGTTGAAAATAAGGTCCTTTGATCACAAGATAGCCTGATATTCCTACAGAGAAATGCAGCCATCCAAGTTAATTAAAGGAATACCTTGGGATACATTTGGACTATGAATAATCTGTAACATATGCTAATAAATCTGTCCCTTAACTTCTTGTAAGATAACCTTTTGCTGATCTGGCCAGCACTGAAGAAACACAATGTGCAAGTAAGCAGAACAAGAACAACAAAGTTAAAACTGCAGGTAATACAGTGACACTAAAACTCTATGTGGAATAAGGACATTTCACCAGATTATGAAGGATGCTGACATTATCTGATTTCTAATAAAAGGTGTTAGGTACTATACTGAAAGTAATAATGTACTGACTCATTCTCCACTGCAGATGAAGTCCTCATCTGTGTCCTTGAACCTCCTTCATTTCCATCACTAAAGAAAGTCTGTTAGAATATCAGTATGGATGCTGTGTCGCTGGGTAATATTGATACTCATTGCCAGGCTGATCTGAAATGAGTGCCAGGAATGTTATGACCTGCACATAGTGTTTGCTCACTTCAAAGGAGCCTTTGACACCATCAGTTGTGATGCATCATTGAAGGTACTGTTTGATTTAGTTCAGGCAAGTTCAAGAAGGTTCTGAGGCTTTTTTATGGACAGATGATTGCCTGCATTTTCTACCATCTTTCAAAACAGACCCATTCAGATGCCAAAAAATTGATCTCCATCTTCATAACAATCATTCTAACTTTCATCAAAGACCTCTGGATTACTGGAACTGGCATCGTTCTTTCTTTAGATAGCTCATTTAAAAATCAACATGTTCAAGACAACTGTCATCAAAATCCAGCATGCTGCTGATTGTTTAATTCTAACATGCACTGAAAATAAGCTATAAATTAGACTGGATGCACATATATATATATATATATATATATATATATATATATATATATATATATATATATATATATATAAATATAAATAAATTAAAAAAAATATATATATATATGTGTGTATATATATATATATATATATATATATATTTATATGTATATGTATATATATATATATAGAGAGAGAGAGAGAGAGAGATTGTTATCATGTCTGTGACTCTCAATCCACCTAAAAAACACTAGGGTACTCATGCAGTCTACTCATGGCCTTGCAAGTGATTATCTATGATTTACCATTGATCAGACACTGGATACAACTGGACTACTTTCCTTAACAGCAAACAGACATTGTGATTTATCAGATGGGCCATGAGCCTTTGTCCACTTCAGGATAGTCCCTCTGCACAGCTTCATTGACTATGGCTTCTAAACATGTACCAATCTGCAGGACACATTTTAGTTATAATCCCTACCTTGTTTATAGATGTAAAACTTGTGAGGCTTACTGACATCATCTAAAGAGCCTAGAGAGGTGCAGAAATTGGTTTAACTTTACTGCATAGAAGAACAAAAACTGCAACGAACCACCATGGAATAAAGTTGTAGAGTTTAATGAATGAACGAGCGCTTTCACGCACACTCAGGTTAACTTTACTGCACTAAACACTGTGCTCAGACATTTGATTCTCAACTCTTAAAACATAGTGAGTGTTCCTAGTTCACTCATAGCCACAAATGCTGCTGCTGTTAAAGGAAATATTGAAAAGAGTCATTGATGAACTTTAGAAAACAGATGAGTTTCCTTTATGTCAGGGATGTAGTTCTCAGCAGAAATGGACTAGTGAACTTATTGAGTGAAATAAGTGAACCCTGACACTGTTTTTATTTCCCCTAATGTTGTGACATCAGAGTCGGTAATATTAGCTTTGCAGGTACAGGGAGAAATCTCCTGCATGGGGCTATGGGAGCTTGACAGCACGCTTCACAAAAGTGTCAGTGGTTGTCCATGGGTTTGTTAGTTCATCCTTCAGTCAAATGCATTTCTTCATGAATACCCACATTCAAAAGCCCAGCGAAACCAAAAACCTTTATGAATTATTCCAAGGCTACCTCTCTGTACTAAGCCACACCTTGGCTAAATTCCAAGTACTCCCAAACCCAGTAAATACCATAACATATGCTGAGCTATTTACAAAATCCCTGCACAGTCATATTGATAGCTGTATGGAGCAAGCTTATATTAAAAATAAGAAAAACTCAAAAGCCAAGACACCCTGGTGGAATCACGATATCAATCAGTTATTTAACAAAAGAAAAAAAAATCTTGGCCAAGCCTAGAAGGACCAAAGCCTAATATACTAAAAGCCCCTGACCAATCTAAGCAGACAGCTAAGAGGGTTAATTAACACCTCAAATGCTAAATTTGAAATAAAAATAAATTCTCAGATGATGGACAATCACAAAGCTTTCTACAGCTATGCCCATAACCTCAAGGGAAATATGCAACAGGGCGCAGAACTTATTGTAAATGGCATTACCCATACTGTACTGGAGGTCATTGACAAGCTTTTGGCTGACAAGTTCAGCTCAAATTTCTTCGCTATACCCCCGATAGTCCAAAGAAAATACCGCATACTACAACCCCCCCCCAACCATTACTAGGGAAGAGATGATCAATGCACTTTCTAAGGCCAAAAACACTGCATTGTTGGGCCCTGATAAGATTCCAGGATGCTTACTAAATAGCATGAATAATAATAATAATACCCTATCTTCAGCAATTTTTATTGACCTATCAAAAGCTTTTGACATGGTCAATCACCCTCTCCTCCTAAAAATCCTGGAATCACTTGCTATAGAACCGAATGCCATCCAGTGGTTCACTTCCTATCTTTCTAACAGAAAACAGGCTGTCCTCTGGGATAACAAGCTCTCCTCTCTTCTCCCTATCTCACTCGGTGTACCACAAGGCTCAATTTTTGGACCCCTTCTATTCTCCCTTTTCATAAATGACTTACAAGTTGCTATTCCCCAAGCTACGTGCATACAATATGCAGATGACTCCACACTCATTTGCTCTGCAAAAACCATCCCAGAGCTTCAAACTATTACTCAAAAGGTATTCCACACTGTTGAAGCATGGTTCTTAAAATGCTGCCTACTTCTTAATGCCAAAAAAACAAAACTCCTCCTTTTCAAGCCCACTACCAGATCCCCCCCATTGGACTTCTCTATCTCATCTATTAACAATACTCTCATATCACCCGACTCTTCTACCAAACTGCTAGGTGTGACGATTGACAACAATCTTACCTTTGATTATCACATAAATAACACTATTAAAACTGTACATAGAAAACTGGGCTCCCTCTATAGAATTAAAACATTCTTATCCCCAACAGCCAAAGCTACTTTGGCACACTCTCATCTCATTTCCACTCTTCTCTATGCCTCACCAATTTACACTAACCTGAAGAAAACTAATCTTTCTAAACTGACCACCACCTACAATAGTATAGCAAGATTTGTTACTGGTAATCAATTCAGAACTCACCACTGCCTGAACCTACAACAACTTCACTGGCTTGAATTACAAAACATGTCGCTTCTTTCCCAACTTTCCATTATCCAAAGAGCTTTTTATCTGCCAAACAACACTCCTGCATTTTCTAATCTCTTTACCCCTTATTCTAACCTGAACTCACTCCGCTCCTCTAGCAAACTCCTAGTTACTGCTATCAAATCCAATAACCTTGCAGGTGACTCCCTGTTCTCAAACTCCATTGGTAAACACTGGAACCAACTGCCCTCTGAACTGACTTCTATTCTATCTCCTGTCCTTTTCAAACAAAAACTTAGAGTTTACCTTAGAAAATACTGGCTATGTCCCTGCCTTAACCCAGATTGAAACCATGTATTCTACTATTCCACTTCCCCTCCATCTCTGTGACTTCTGTCACCTTCTATTTCATTTCTTCACTACTTAACACTTACCACTCCACTATCCTTCTCCTCCTGATTATATTACTAAGATTACTGAGGGTTCATATAAATAACTAATCTACTTACATAATTGTCTTTAAATGTCCTTTTCTCTTTCTTAAGATGTTAGATAATGCTAAATAAGTTATGCATTTTTTTATTACAAGAATGTTGTGTGCATATGTTGTACAACTGTTAATTTTGTATGCAATTAGTTTGTTTTTTTGTTATTATATTTTCCAGATACTGTATATTTCCCTCCTTACATTTTTATGCTGCTCTTTATTTGCATCCTATGTAATAGTTACTATGTCTATGTGGAGCTTTTCTCCCCGGGCCTCTGCTGAAAATGGAAATATATCCAGTTAGACTAGCCCGGTTAACAAATGTAAAATAAATAAAAATAAATAAATAAATGAAACATGACCTCTCTAGTCCACTTGAATCACTTTTCAACTGGAGCCTATAGTCAGGTTTTGTGCCTAAGGAACAGAAGATGGCTATATTCATTCCCCTGCAGAAAGGAGGTCCAACCATTGATCCGCGTAACTGTAGGTCCATAAGTCTGACCAGCCTCATATGTAAGGCCATGGAAAGAATCATCATGGATATGATAAACAAGGACATAGGTAACATACAAATGCTGGATCCATCACAGTTCAGCTTTGTTAAAGGAATCTCATGCCTATTAATTCTGTTGGGGTCTATATCATGCTGTCGAACTCTTAAAAGTTCGAACTTCATATGGTCGACACCATATGATCGAACTTTTAAAAGTTTGAACATTTCAATGGAAATCTCTGTACAGTGCAGAATGGGAAGATTTCCCTTTTCTGCACTGTAGTGTGATCTTGGAGTTGGTATATTTAAAGAGTAGGGGGTGTGCGGGTGCAGGGTGGCTTGCCCCCTGCTTAAACCGTTCAGGTAGTTTTTTTCTTTGGATTATTTTTTTATTACATTTTCAAACTTTTGAAAGTTCGATCATATGGTGTCGACCACATGATGTTCGAACTTTTAAAACTTTGATTATGTAATATAGATGCAGTCTGGTGGACTTCTTTGAGAAGGTCACCAAAACATTGCATGAAAGTAAGACTGTGCACACAGCTTACTTCGACCTGGCCAAGGCTTTTGATACAGTATCCCATTCAGGCATTATAGGCAAGTTCACTAAACTAGGTATAAACCCTTTTATCACCTGCTGGATAGTCAACTGGCTCACTGATAGGACCCAGGAGGCCAAAATAGGTGAGGCCACCTCCAAGAAGCCAATCCCTAGTGAAGTCCCCCAGGACTCAGTACTTGGGATGGTACTTTTGGGCATCTATTTCTCTGAAGTGGAAACAAACACTGAAGGTTTATGGCTGACTAAGTTTGCACATGATAGCATGCTGGCGGATATCATCAACTCCCCTGCACACATTAGCATTCTTCAAGAAGGCCTATCTCTGACTAACAAATTGTGCCAAAACCATGGTCTTAAACTCAATGCTAAGAAATGCATAATTGTACCCTTTTGGAAGTCAACCGTCTTGGCTAATTACCATGTTGGTAATATGTCCCTAAGGGTCATCCCAATTGTCAGGGATCTGGCTATGCACATAGACACTAGCCTTACCATTGGCCACCATGTGGCCATGGTGGTGAGGAAATCCTTTTATGTTGCACAACTTATAAGTAATGGCATGGCATTTATGGCCAAAGAAGTCATCATCCCACTGTACTCTGTCCTTATCAGACCCCTCACAGTGTACAATGCTCCCTTTGGTATGTACCTGACCAGGCATATGCAGCAACTAGAGTGACCCCAGAGGTACCTTAGAAAAAGAATACAAGATGTAACAAACCTGCCTTACTCAGAGCACCTTAAAGCCCTTTCCCTCTTTTCAGTCTCCTATAGATTGCTGAAGGGTGATCTATGCCTGGGTTACAAGTATTCAGCTACCCCCACACTTATGAATCTCCTGCGTATTTGTAAGTCAAATAGTACCAGAAATACAAGGTCTAGGAACCTGAATTTTGTCTGTGACTTAAACAGAACATGCTGGAGAGACAGATGTATATCCTAGAGACTGCCTCTCCTATGGAACAGGCTTCCCATCCATGTGAAGCTGAGTTTATCAATTACCAATGTAAGTGCAACCTAGACAAATGGATGGTGAATAGGAAATTTACACTGGGCCTGGCACCTCTGTCCCTTATGGGCAGAAGTAGCTTATAAATGCCTGGCCTTCACTGTCCTGTTTGGATACAGGATGTTAGTATTCTTTCCTGAAAACATGGATAGGTTTAGAAAGGCCCCCCCAGTTTGTTAGCCTAATAACAATCTATGAATCCGTGAAGTGTTATTTAAGACACAGAAGCCATCAACAAATATTAGTGGCAATACAACTTCCATGCTTTGAATAGAAATACCTTAGTTTTGCAACTGGAAAAACAGAATGCAGAAGCAAAAAGTGGGCTGTTACATTTTCTGTGGTTAGTTTCAGAAATGGATTACTGAGTCACCTCAGGACCCACTGGTACATCATGGTGGAGATCATCTGTAGATTGGGGAACTGCCACTCATGTTAACTCTTTCTCCAACTTAATTCCCTCAGAGATCAGACTGACAATTAGCAAAGGACTTTTTAATTACTTCTCTGTCTCATTTACCTTTTCCACCCCAGGAAGCCTTATCATACCTGGCCTTTCCTAAAAGAAGTTTCAAACAATTCATATCAGGTAGAAAAACTTTTAGCCAAATCTGAAATTCCTCTCCTCTCCACATAAAAATCAGTAGTGAATTTCTTTCTTCACATCTGAATTTAAAAAGCATGTCACTTTTCTGTTCTGCAAATGCTTTTCTTACAATGAATATTATGCATACAAAGATCTCTGAATTGCCAGATATACTAACCTCAGAACTTTTCTTTCTCTGTCTCTGTCTTATCTTTAATCTATACACTTACTGTTGAAATCCATCTATTCTCTCACTCTGTGTCTCTCTATCATCCTTTCATTTATTACAGAAACTCATTTGCTCTACCCTCTCTACACACGTGCATTAATAAAAGTCTGTTTACTCCCACTTTCCCCTTACATTCCATATACCTATGTATTACTAAACTTAAGACTGCTCATTTTATGCTTTTAGTAGCACTTGTTTGCTGCCATACAGTGTCTAAATTCTGGTGGTTGTTGGCTCTATATATCCTACACATCAGCTCCTATTGTTAGCACATTGCATTGATCTCCAGCATTCACTAGCAGAGCAGATACCTACAAACAAGGTTTCACTTCTTTTACGTTTATGTAACCTTTAATATTTGGAAGCTGACATGAGATAATTGCTTTGTAGTCATTTTGTTACATTAACATAGTCTGTGTTATAAGCCAATGTGCTTTTCTTCTTTAAAAGTATACTCTGTTTTGATTATATTTTTGGGGGCTATATTAAGTCAGTGAAACGGCATAACAGCGAATGCCGTTTCGCCAACATATATAGATTGAAATCTCACAACAGCAACAGCTCTGGTCAGCGATTTTTTACCCAGGGAAAAACATCACTTGGCCTGAGCCGTGACATTGCCCTTTACCCCACTGTAATGCGATCTCAAAGTTGGTATATTAAGTTAGGTGGTGTGGGGGGCAAAGCCCCCCTACTCTGCTATGTTTTAAGTCACGGGGTGTGTTTTATAGTCTACCAGTTTTTTTTTAAATCGGTGACCTGGGGTTTCGCTGTTGTGGGATTTTGTTGTTTATGTGTCAGTGAAACGGCATTTGCTGTAATGCCATTTCGCTGACTTAATATAGACCCGATTTTTGGTACTACCTTGTTATGACTGATTAATTAATGAATAAAAAGTAACCAGTGCATGCTTATAAACACTGACAAGGAGAGGTGACAGTGTGTGTTGGGTAATGGCTCTGTTGTTAGCTTCATTATATTGATGTGACACACATGAACATTTGTGCCTTACACTGTTTCACAAATGCATCAAGTTTGATCCTGATGTGGTACACATGCACATTTGTGCCTTACACTGTTTCACAAATGCATCAAGTTTGATACTGATGTGGTACACATGCACATTTGTGCCTTACACTGTTTCACAAATGCATCAAGTTTGATACTAATGTGGTACACATGCACATTTGTACCTTACACTGTTTCACAAATGCATCGAGTTTGATACTGATGTGGTACACGTGCACATTTGTGCCTTACACTGTTTCACAAATGCATTGAGTTTGATACTGATGTGGTACACATGCACATTTGTGCCTTACACTGTTTCACAAATGCATCGAGTTTGATACTGATGTGGTACACATGCACATTTGTGCCTTACACTGTTTCACAAATGCATCGAGTTTGATACTGATGTGGTACACATGCACATTTGTGCCTTACACTGTTTCACAAATGCATCGAGTTTGATACTGATGTGGTACACATGCACATTTGTGCCTTACACTGTTTCACAAATGCATCGAGTTTGATACTAATGTGGTACACATGCACATTTGTGCCTTACACTGTTTCACAAATGCATCGAGTTTGATACTGATGTGGTACACATGCACATTTGTGTCTTACACTGTTTCGCATATGCATCAAGTTTCTTTATGTACATCATTCTGCTCAGTGTAGCGCACTTTATCAGCTTTAGCTTCTGAGTCTTTATTTAGTAGGCCTCATTATGTCCTGGCAATCTATTTGCACAGTGCATATGCCATCTTTCTAAATGCCTGCCTTTGTCATTTGTTTTCATGATTAGAATGAAAAACTACACACTTTCATGTTTCATACCATGGCCTATAAAAAACTGACTTCACTACAAAGCTAGATAACAAAAGAGATGCATTTCACCAGTACCTTTTAACGAGTGATTCATAAGTTCCATGATTATGAATTCAATATACAAAAGAAAATAGATTTATTAAGACCAGTAAAGTACGTGGTTTACTGAGCAACCAAGGGAATGTAAAAGGAAAAGATGCCAGTTTTAGGGCGAAAACTCTTGTAAGGCAGGCATGTTTACAAGAACCCTTGAAATCCTGGTTGATCCTATGGTTGTTGTATTGCCTTTGTTCTAACTCCCACATCTCATACAAATGACATGAAGCCAATGCACCTAAAAGGAATGCAAAAAATAAGAAATGAACAGTGTAAAATCTAACAAGTAACTAATATTTTTCCTACAGGACTACTGTTCTTTGTTTTTTTTTAAGAAAGAAGCGTGTTTGCTGTACAATAACTATTCCGTACTGTAAATTTCATGGCACTGTATCAGCTTTAGTCCACTCATATGCTGTGTAATGGACATTTATAGATAGATAAATCCTTGTTTTGCTGATAAACAGCATTTGATACAAAATGTTTGGAAGCAGTTCTGTTTTTCTGCTAGATTCATATATTTCACAAGAAAACATTTCTTTCTAGTCAACAGAAATTACACTACTGAAAAGAGCTTGACATGCAGTCTGCAATGTGCTGTTTAATTATGATACTTTGCAATAAATTTAGACATCAGAAAATGAAGCACGCTCTTGATGAAAACCAATTTTGGCAATAAAGTACTTTCAGACCACAGGAAATTAAGAGTATTAATGACTTCCAGTAATAATAAATTGCTATGTTTATTTTTGAAACATTCTGGTATACAAGACTGTGTTTTAATAAAATATTACAGCAGCAGCAAGGGTTTATTACAGATTTGTTTAGGTGCATGGGTGATTCAAAGTTAAGATAATAGAGACAGAATATAAAAGCGTTGTTTCCATCTGGTGTAATCTAGGTACTTAAATGTGGCATATTCTGCAGCGTGGTTCACCATTGTATACTAAGCGTACCTCTACGCTATCACAAGTATGAGTTTCAAGCCAGTGTTACTGCTGTACTGGGCATGGTACTACAGCAGCATATCTGCAAGGCCAACCAATGCAAGCATTTCTGGCCATGTTTCTGCTAATCTGGGAAGGATCCTCTGGCTGAACAGAAAAACAAGAAAGAGTCATGTGACAGCTGGCATACACACTAGCCTTATGACTATGCTATAGTATCCATTATATCCCTTCTTTTAAGCCAAAGGCAATAAATATTATACATAAAATAATAAATTCTGTACTCTGTATTATTCTAGAGATGTCACATGATATATATTCAAATTGTTCCAGCATGAAGAGGAAGATACAGCACTGCAGTTTTGGAAATGTGTAGAACAGTGTTCATTGTCCCAGGGGCAGTTCAAAAGAGCACTGACTCAGTAAAACGAGGGTCTTAGCATTGTTTCCCATCCATGAGTGCAGCTTAGTTCAAACTCACTTAAATTCATAGTAACTCTAACAGTATTGTAGCCGATTCCGTAATCTTGTTATAATATGAGTAAAGTATTTACTACTTGAGGAACTTTTACAAAACTGAATTTGGAAATGAATACCCCCATGCTTGTGAGTTAAAGAGTTATTGTTATTTTCAAGATTTAGTAATACCATGATTGCATTGCCTCTAAAATATCCCCTACTGCATGGTAAACAATGTCAGATAATTGCTCCTTATACTATAACATATTAGCTGAAACCTATTAAACTAGCAACAAAAAAATCCCAGACATAAATAGCCATCCACTGAGCTCCTCCTTGATAGATCCTGAAATGCCCTCCCTAGTGACAAGTCTTCACCCTAGCATTATGGACAGCTGGACCACCCTTGTTTCTCCTGCCAACCTTGTTGACTTGGGTCTCTTGAGGCAGGGTAGTAATTGCCTCATGTACACCGACAACCGTCTACTAATAACTCACTCCAGTACAGAGTGTGAGAGATGTATTTATACCAAGAATCTTGAATCCATGCTCTCATTCAAACAACTCATCTATCTAGTAAATAAAGAATAAAAAAATGGAAATACGTGAGAAGAAGAAGATGAAATCTAAGTTAGAAGAAAGGAAAAAAACAATGAGAAGAAAGCGCAGTTATGGATGGAAAGGAAATTGTAGAGAGACAGAGAAAAGAGGGGATAGGTACAAGGCAGGTGCAGGGCACGAATAAGGAGCTAAATCTGAGATGTTTAATAATGCAGATTCTGGTTAGAAAAACTTAGGCAAAATTGGAGAGAGTAATGATGCAGTCAGGTGAAATATTACAGGCCTAGCAAACAAATCAAAAGGAGAAGATATACAAGAAAACCATTGTGTGGAAAAGCAAGAATAAAGTCACAGCTGAACAGACAAGGAGAGAATGAGTCAGGAGTTTCTGGGAAGAATTTCAACAAGGCAAAAATCAGGGAGATCCTAATGATAAAGAATTGCATATGCAGAGGGATTACTTGAAGATCTGAGTTGGGAGAAGGAGACTGCTAGGAGTGAAGACACTTCCAAAACTAACATTAGCAATGGCGAGCCAGGCTATGGCTAAGGGAGTAAGAAGGTGGCTGGGTGCACCCGCACACATAGTGATTCTTGTCTGATAAATATCTTGTCAAAGGAAACTGTTGAGAAAACAGGAAGAATCAAAGAACTGGCTGTAAACAGCAGGCAACTATAAAACTCAGAAGCCTTCTAAGAAATGTAGTACAGAAAACCAGCACAATACAATCTATGTGCCCCTGCAAAAACGTTTTGTTTTGTTTTCTGATGTTTTTATATTCTCTCTAAAATGATTACTCTTTTTTATTCACATTTTGGAGTATTTGATGTTTGAAGACAGAATATATGTATCAATGGATGTAGATGTATAGATAGATATATTTGCATACTTGTATCTATATTTCTTAATGAAGAAACCAGTGCATTTTATGAAAGACATATCAACCTCAGATGAAACTGTGCTTAGTAGCACATAACTTACCTTTTTTTTTTCTTCAGGCAGCAAACTGACTTGACCTCATAATGTTATTTGCTATAACTTCAGATAACCCTGACATGGCAGTCATATTGCAATTTTCCTTCACCTAAGTACAGTCTGACTAACTTCTGTTAATACTAAATTTTTTAAACTATTATAATACATTGGGGATACCTCGTACAAGTGCTTCAGAGATTTGGTTGGTGCTGGATGTCATTGTTTGATACATTTTCACAGACATATTTCTCAGGCCAGGAATACTGAAGATTCTTATCTTTTTTGTTTTGCTCTCAGATAGGCAGACAGACAGATCTTCATGCCTCTCATCTGTTTCTAATATCGCAGGAACTCCCTGATTTTTCAACGTATTTTTACATGGTTCCTATTGAAACGTGTGGTTTTCTGGTAAATTGTTTAATGTTGCAGCCACTAAATAATGATTGACATTTGAGTTTCAGGCATCAGAGCCTTCAGAAAATGCATAATGATTGCAAGCCTGTTACTCTAGCAACTTTCTAAATATGTAAGAGCAATATTTAAAATCTTGCTCTGATTTTGGGCATGTGTCCAAAATTAATGCACTAAAGGGTTGACAGTTATTTTAATACATTATTATGTGGCCCTTATTTGTTTTTATAGCAGATGGATATCTGAGATTGCTGTGGCTTTCTGTGGAGGAAAATAATTAACTATTTGATGGTGTCTGCCAATTATTCTGTTTTTGCAGGACTAATGTGACTTGCATGAAGCAACTTGGAATGATTTGATGTGTGGGTATCCTTTGTATGGTAATTGAAATGCATTATACAGACATAATTTTTACCACAATTATACATCTGAGGCATGCAGAAAAGTCACTCTAACTGCTGGGGGGGGCTGTCTGTGAATAAAAGTAACTAACCTTGTTGTTGTTTGCTGAGTTTTAAATGGCCATTAATCTGGCTTTGCAAGACAAGTGTGCAACTGTGTAAAGTAAGATGGAATAATTTCCTATAATCACTAGTGTTTGTGTTAAAAATTTGAATTATTGTTTGTTACTATTACTTTTACCACACAGTCAGTAAAGTACATGTAAATGACGAATACAAAGACCAGATGTGACTAACCCCTGCTGTTGTTTGATCATTGTTAAACAACTTACTAATCTGGTGTAGCAATAGTACTAATAGTGGTATCACCCAATGTACTGTACTTGTTGAAATCAGTGTAAAACTAGTAATATATGGCATATACTTTGTGTGTGTGTGTGTGTGTATGTGTGTGTGTGTGTGTGTGTGTGTGTGTGTGTGTGTGTGTGTGTGTGTGTGTGTGTGTGTGTGTGTCTGTGCCTCTATAAGGTGAGGTTACAGTGTATTTAAGAGTAACAAGTTGGCCATAGTTTCTTTCACATATCATCAAAAACATCAGACTTTCACGACAGATGACTATATTTGGTGGTTTGGTTGGAGCAAGATGTGTACAAAAGCATGAAACAAGTTTTGGGATTGAGCAAAAGACTACAAAGCCTCCACACCCTTTACAAATATATGACCATAATAACATACCGATAGAAAATACCACCCTATTTAAATACCAAGGCTTTTGGTTTGACCCATCTCTAAACTTCTCTATCCACCTGGACAATACAAGAACAATCATTAATTCCCTGCTATTCTGGATCAATAAACTCTCCCTCCTTCTTATCAAGGTTACAAGAACAACAATAGGGAAAGACATTCTTCTATCCCAGCTGGAATATGGCCTTCCTATAGCTGCACCTGCATCATAAAAAATCTCCACAGAAGTCCAAACAGAAATTCAAACAATCACCAATAAAATATGTAGCAGCAGCATAGCCTCCCCAAAATAGGAACACTACTGCAAACCACTGGGAAGGGCACGCAGGCTCCCAGTAAAACAGAGAGTTGGCCATCCTATTAAGATCACAACTAACTGCTAAATAACCAACCATTCTGTCCCTTAGCAGCCAGGTTAATTAGACCAGTACCCTTCTATGATGCAGCACCTAAATTACAATCACCAAAAAACAAACCTCTACTGCACAGATAATTGCTTTTCTATACTTGGCCCGAAGCAATTTCTGCATATATCAGACACTTCATCCTACTCAATATTCTGAACCAAAATGAAGGCTATTCTGTAGACTCTTGACAGACACCAATGTCTCTTGTCATCGTACCATCCAATTTCTATTTCCATTATCTAAATGTGTTCACTATGCTATACACAAATCTCCTTTGCAATCTTCACACCAGTTCATGTTATCTACCGTACGTACGTCTAACCAGATGATGGATACATATATCTACCTATCTATGCATTTCTAATCATACTTACCTGGTTATGATCTTACTGTAAATATTGTATAATACCACTTTGTATAGTAGCTCAATCTTGTTTTGTTGTGACTAATTGTATATAATTGTTATGTAAGCTCTTTACAATCTTGCTGTTTTTTGTTGAAGTGTATATGTCTCTCTTTCAGGAGGGCTGAGACTGACATTGGACATTTGTAATAAGGCCTTTACCTTGGTAAACAGACCTAAAACAAAAATAAAATAAAGCCGCTCATTCATACAGCGGTACAGAGAATGGTGTTGCCATTTCAGGGTATTTGGCCCTAGCTGAGTTCTTGGCTGTGGCTTTTCCTATGTAGAATATGAAATGCCCTCTTTGGTTTTATACATATTTACCCATGTGTTTTATTTTCCTTCAGCACTTCAAAGGCATGTCATAGGTGAAGTGACATTCCCCCAGTTTGCCTGATGGTGAATGTGCAGACTGTATATGTGTGTGTTTGTGCATCTTGTTATAGACATGTCTTGTTAGAGGCAGTGTATGCATGTGTGTGTGTTTGTGTGTGTGTGTGTGTGTGTGTGTGTGTGTTTGTGTGTGTGTGTGTGCGTGTGTGTGTGTGTGTGTGTGTGTGTGTGTGTGTGTGTGTGTGTGTGTGTGTGTGTATGCGTAAAAATGATGCTGATTTTTATTTGTGAACACACATAATTTTGAAATGGAAATACATAGCACCTTGGGGTGTACATAAAGTACATTAAAATAACAAGATCCTTAGGGCTTTTAGGGATCTGCTGGTCATCACACCTCAAGATGTATAAATGGATTGCGACATGTACTTAGTGGTGGCCTCTGCCTGCAGCCCTATGTATTCTAAAACTGGCTGTGCTCAGAGGTGTGCATAGAATGTTGTTGCGGCTGGAAACAGTGTGGTCATTGTTTATTTAACTTTTCTCGCATTTCTCAAAGGTATGCCCAGGAGGTCACTATAGCTTATATATGGGCAGTGTACTCTCTAGGAGAAATAAGTTGGAATACATTACTCAGATCACTGACATGTAAACAACTGGCTATCATTAGTCCCAGTCCAACATCAGATTGGAGCAAGAGAGGGAAGAAAGAAGAGAAGGTGGCTGCTGTTTGGGGGTAGTGATGAGGAGGCATGCTGTGTGTGTGTGTGTGTGTGTGTGTGTGTGTGTGTGTGTGTGTATATATATATATATATATATATATATATATATATATATATATACATTTTTTTTTTTGTTCTTTGCAGCTGAGTGAACACTTTGTACTGATGTAAAAAAAAAGTGAATGTTTATATGAGCAAATGTTCTCTTTAAAGGTGGATTTGCTGGTGGCCTTTTGAATGAGGTTGCATTGTAGCTTTGAAAGGGAATTTGCCCTTACCCACTGTTATGCCATCTCAGAGATGGTATATATAATTATCATGTGATGTGGGGAGTGCAGGGGTGCTTGCCCCATGCAAGAAATTAGTTTTAGTTCTCCTATTTTTGATCATTTTAGATTTTCTCTAAAATGTTCACTTTTTTATGTTTGCTCTTTTGAGAATTCAGTATTCAGTCTTTTCTTGGGTCTAATGGTAACCCAAGAAGCATTTATTTTTCTGTCTGATTTTTTTAATGTCCTTTGTCTCCCTCTTTTGGTGAGCATTGCAAATTTTCCTGGTAGGTAAACTGTATGTCAAAAAGCTGGTATAACACCACCTAAGTAGCAACATCCCAAGCAGCTATTGGTAGCCAGGTGTAAGCTTGAACAAATTATAATAAAGCTCATATTATTATAATAAATTATAATAAAGCCTACCATACACAACCCAACAATCACACTATGTAGTTTTTGAGTAAAATTGCAGCTCTATCCAACATAAAGTGTCCCATTTTTAATGTAGCAGGTATGTCTCGTCACAGTGACTGATAATTGAAGTGGAACCAGTCTAAAGGGGGTAGTCTTATGCAAACAACTGTGTTTAGCTTTCCAGTTTATAGTTGCAAATATTGTACAAAATGCTTCTCCAATTATGTGCCATTAGTATATGTGTACAGACCTAACAGTTGCTGATATTCATAGTCTTTGCATATGTATACAATGCTTCAGGGAAAATAATTAAACTTAGGATGCCAATCTGTTGTTCTCTATTCAGTCTTAACCAAATGTCTATCTTTGGTTTTAATCATATGCTTACCTTTGATAACAAAAATTGTTTAGTACTTACAGTTCTGATGGATCCTGCTGAAAGATGAAAATGCACCTAAATAGTAGCCACAGTAATAAGTCCATATGAATATAGAACAGATCAGGGCTAGAGAGGGTTCTCAATGATTTGCATATAAGGATGATAAACTTTCTTTTTATAATCCATATGGCATAGATTCCCAAACAAATTCCATCCTGCACTCTGAACTGGTTGCAGTTCCACAAGCGACACTTGGTCACGTGAATCATTGCCCAGATCTTGGGCTGGTTTCCACTCATTGCCCATTATAGATGATGTGCTCTATAGTATCATCGATTATCAATGTCCTGTGCCCTTCAGGGGAAGGTCCATGATTTGCTGCTTTTTTTCCATTTGGTAATTTTTTTTTCATTTTTGATTATTTGTCAATGTTCTGTGATTCAAATAAAACCCATTTGACACCTGCTAGTGCATTAATAGGGTCTATACTAGCATGTCGACAGGGCAGAACAGTGAACGCCCTTATGTCGACACATATTAAACATGCCTAAATCTCGAACAGCCAGAACAGTGATTTTCTTCCCCAGGGAAAAAAAAAATTGCTGGGCCATTGTCAGGAATTTGCCATTTCCTCCACTGTAGTGCGATCTCAGAGTTGGTATATTTAGGTAGGGGGGGTGTGTGTGTGGGGCAAAGCCCCCGACTTTATTTTGTCTGTCGTATTTTTTTTTTTTGTTGGCCCAGCAATTTTTTTTCCCTGGGAAAAAGATTGCTGTTCTGGCCATTCGAGCTATTGAAATTTCATTTAATATTTCTTTATTTTACATTTGTTTACTGGGAAGGTCCGACTGGGCATTCGCTGTTTAGCCCTGTCGACTTGCTAATATAGACCCCATTAATATATATATATATATATATATATATATATATATATATATATATATATATATATATATATATATATATATATACATTTATTTACATATTTTTATTTGTTAAACTGGAATACCAACCTTTTCCAGTTATAACCTGCGCTCAGATAACAGAAAATATAACCTCAGTATATTCAGAAATGTAATAGTACAATAATGATTAGCACAGTATTATGGCTTATGAAACTTCATATATATATATATATATATATATATATATATATATATAGAGTCACAATATTACATCTTGGTGCAGCTCAGCAGTTCAGTAAGTTCTAGTTCAGCAGTTCCATGACTAAAGCACATAAGCACACCATTTTAGAATCTGGAATGTTTATCTGTCTGTCTGCCTGTCTATCTATCTGTATATATCTTTATGTGTGTATTTGTTTACTAGACTGGTCAAAAATACTTATAGAAAAGGGTCAGAGAAGAACGCTTCATAATAGAAATGCAGTGATTATAATGGCCGTATGCCAAAATACTTAAAGTAGGGTGTCTGTTGGAATCCTTAAGACTAACAGTAATCATGTGAGTAATGGAAACAGAAATGTAAATGTGGGGGAATAGATACTAAATACCAGGTTTTGGTCTCTCAGGAACCCCCACCCCCCAGTCTGAGGCACAACACCTTTGGGGTTAATATGCCTGGTAACTGTTTCTTTCCTTCTGTGCCATTTCTATCCTTTTTTGTGTCAGTGCTTACCTTGTTGGTCACAAGCAAAATGTAATGATGCTATCTTTAGAAATGTGTCTGCATGTCTCTTATATAATCTTGCCCATCACACTTTAAAGTAAATATCTCACATGACAAAGTGTTTGTATCTCTTTCTTCTTTACCACCTATTAGTGTCATAAATCAATAAGGTCATCTCCAAGATAAACATCACTGTTAATAATCGTCAGCTTGACTTATCATCAAAGCATTTCTCTTCTTTCAGAATCCTAAGTCCCACAGTCAGTCTTCACCAACACCTGAATAGTTTCCTACTGTCTCCAAACCGTATAAGTAGTGCTCACATCCACCTCCACCTCCTATTATAAACCTTATGATAGCCAAATATATAATTGTCTATGAACTTTCTTTATATCCCACCTCTTAACTAGAATATTAACATTTTCTGCCCTACTTGGTTCCTTCACTCACCTCCTTTTCTATTATCTATGTGACAAGCCCACTAATACCGCTCTTCAAATGTTCAATTTTCAGCATTTGCTAATGCATAAGAATTTTTTTATACCGTAATAGTTGCCTTTATTTCATATGAATGTAGTCTTAATTAGCAAATTCATTTGTAATTGTCAATGCATATTTCTTAATGTCTTTTTAAAAAATGTTTATAATATATTGGAGATTTTCTCTATGGACTTCCTCTGATCAGAGGTTTATGACTAAACCAATTTGGACAAACTTCTTTCCCTCCTTTGGGGTCATATACTTATCAATCCTTTGTACATTTCACATCTCTTTTATTCTGTATTTTTAAAATGTTAGAAACACTGATTGCAGTGACAGAGATAGACTGACTTGAGGAGATACGTAAATCCTGTTTTATTTATTAATCTGACCACTGTTTGCAGCATCAGAAGAAATTTATTTCTGTAAAATGTTTAAAAAATAAAAATTACCCAACCCAGACAATGTCATTAGAAGAAAGTTTCAGACTCTCTGTCCAGAGATTTTTAACATTAGTAATTCCGAGTTCTGCCATTCTGTATACTTCCCTCTGTATTGCTCAAACACTCCTCTGTTAAACTCGTCTTTTGTCCCTAGTATTTTCTGTTGTTCATACTCATAACCCATAACTGCACAGCAAACATCAGTGCAAATCATATCATCAAGCTTGCTGATGACACCACAGTTGTGGGTCTCATCAGGAGAGAGGACGAGAGAACATACAGTGAAGAGGTTAACACACTGATTGCCTGGTGTGCAGGAAACAACCTCAACCTGAATGTAAGTAAAACAAAAGTGATCATTATAGGTTCATAGATAGGTACTAGGATATTGGCCCTAGAGCCTATATAATCCTACCCAAATGGTACCCTGGCTTTTGCCACCCAAGAAAATTATTTTCCTGTGCCCCTGTCAAGCAAGGCCACAGACGTGATCCTGGGGTGAATTTCCTACCTCTCATCCAATCATCAAGATTTTTCTTGAAAAGTGCTAATGAGGAGCTTTGTTTGATATAGACAGGTAGTTTGTTCCAGAGTATGGGAAGTCTCTGGGACAGGAATCTATCCCTCCAGCATGTTCTGTTTATTGTGGTAACAAGGTTTAGGTCCCTAGAGCATGTAGCTCGGAGGGATTGGGATTTCTTTACATGGAGCATGTCCAACAGCTCTGGGTTTGACATAGCTTTATATGTTAGGCAGAGATCGCCTCTGAGTAGGCGATATGCCACAGAGTAAAGCTGGAGTTTTTTGAGACGCTGTGCGTAGGGCATCTGTTTGAGGCTGGTAATCCTCTTTGTGAGGTATTTCTGTAGCCTTTCCAGTTGTTGTAGATGTCTTGTGAGGTACATACCAAAAGGAGCGTTGTACTCTATAATGGGTCTAATGAGTGATGAGTAGAGGGGAACAATGACCTCTTTTTTCCTGGATGAGAAACCTTTTGTGATGAGGTGTGCCATGTAGAAGGGTTTCCTGACTACTGTGGCAATGTGATTATCAAAGGAGAGACTACTATCCACCTGTGTCCCAAGGTCTCATCACACTTTCGGTGTTAAGTAGGCTACCGCCTATGTGGTAGTTCATGGGTACAGAATTTTTAGCAAAAGGGATGACAATGCACTTTTTGGCATTGAGCTTGAGGCCATGGCTTTGACACCAGGCATCTGTCTCAGTGAGGCCCTTTTGTAGGATGTCCACATCATTAGGAGTTTTGATTATGGCTCCTAGTTTGCAGTCATCTGCGAACTTTGTTAGCCAAAGACCTTATGTGTTAGCCTGTACTTCAGAGAAGTAGATACCAAACAGGAGAGGACCTAGGACTGAACCCTGTGGTACTCCACTTGTCACTGGTCTGAAGTTGGATTTAGAGTCTGCTATTTTCACAGTGTGGGTTCTGTCAGTGAGCCAATTGGCAACCCATCTTGTGACATAGAGATTTATACCTAGTTTAGTGAGTTTGTCTATAATTCTAGAGTGGGGGATGGTGTTGAAAGCCTTGGCGAGACCTAGATAGGCTGTGTGAACCACCTTACCCACATCTACAGCTTTGGTGACCGCTTCAAAGAAGTCTATCTGGTTTAGGACACATGATCTGCCTTTTACACACCCAAACTGGGTATGGTTCAGAGTTTGGAGATTACATAGACTATAGGAAGAAGCAAACATCCCATGCACCACTCCTGATCAATGGTGAGATGGTGGAAAGGGTATGCAGTAGCAAATTCCTCAGAATTCAAATCTCTGATGATCTCTCTTGGGCTGGGAACACCTGCCACATAGTCAAACCATCACACTGACGTCTCCACTTTTTGAGAAGACTCAAAAAAAGTGAAACTAACATGGTCAGCACTTTCCACCTTCTGCAGAGCAGCAATTGAAAGAATCCTAACATCCATTGTTTCGGTATGGTATGGGAGCTGTTTGGTTGCAGATAAGAATTCCCTGCAGAGAGTGGTTTGAGTTGCTGAGAGGATAACTGGCACTAATCTGCCCACAATCCAGGATCTTTATACATAGAGGAGCCTAAAGAGAGCCACCAAAATACTAAATGACTCAACTCATCCTACAAACAGTCTGTTTTTGAGCCTGTCATCAGGTGAAAGATACCGCAGTATTCGACGCAGAACTAGATTCAAACACAGTTTGTATCTGAAGGTGATCAGACTTCTTAACTCCAACATTAGGTCTGATCATTGACAGGTCAGGATGTTGGGACTTCCCATTCAATATGAGATATTATTTTATCTATTATATATTAAGCCCAGCTAACCATTATAATTTATACTACTAAACCAGGTGCAATATTTTTCTTCAGTTGGTACTGCTATGTGCTTGTTCATTCGTAATGTGGTACATGGTTCATGTGCACTACTATTACGTGAATCTTGCTGCTAGATGTGTGTTTTTAGTATCTCAACAAATGTGTGTTTCTAGGAATATATGAGTTGATTTACAAGATGGTGGTGGTATTATTATATGTTTTAAATTATGTCTTTCTATGTGTGTGGTTTCTTTTTTGTCTGTTTCATGATGAGCTGATTGCATGGAATCTCATTTAATCTACACTTGTGTAGAATTTTATTTATTTATTTATTTATTTATTTACTGGGAAATTCCAACTGGACGCAGGTCCTTTTTCAGCGGATGCCCAGGGAGAAAAGCTCCACATCATGTACCCGATAAATAGAGATACAAAGTTGCAGCATTGCAGCAATAGTAAACAACATTACAGGTTGTTGGCTTTAATATAATAACAAGATATTGATTATCAACAGTATATACAATAAATGTTGCAAGTTAAGATAGTTTCTTGTTGTTTATAATATTAGTAACAAAGTTGTCAGACAGGATTTTAAAGTATGTAAAGACAACTAGCTAATTCTGACTGTGGTTAGTAGTGGTGGTAGTATAGTTGGGGTAAGAGTCTAGGTGGGGGGGAGGTAAGGGTGGGGGTGTTAGTCTGGATTAGAACAAGGCCAAAGCCAGTGCAAATTTAAGTGGAATTTGAGCGCAGTCTTGAAAAGGCTGCTGGAAGGTAGAGTAGTTATAGAGGGTGGAAGATTGTTCTAAAGTTTAGATATGGTACATGAAAATATGGCTTCTCCTGCTGAGTGTTTGGGTTTGATAACAGTGAGGTGATTTTAGTTGCTTGATCTTAGGAGCCTAGTGGTGTGATATGGTTGGAAAAGGGTTTGAAGGGAAGGGATGTTATGGGGATGGTTAATAAGTTTATGAGCGAGGGTGAGTTGATTAAAGTGAAGGAGTTGTGGGAGTTCTAGCCAGTTTAGTTCTTTAAGGGAGATACAATGAGGTAGGAGGTTCCAGTGGCAAATTTAGCAATTTTGTTGTAACATGCATCCAACTTGTGTAGGTCTGCCTGTCTAAGGTTGGTAAGTATGGGGGATGCATAGAGTAGGGTCGAGATTAGCTGGGAATTGGCTATGGAGATTCTAGCCACCTTGATTAGGAATTGGCGGTTTTGATATAATGCAGCAAGTTTCTTGTGAACTTTTTTTATTTGTGAGAGATATGTGGGTGTCAAATCTAAGTTTGTTGTCTATTTCCACACAGTAATTTTGTGTGTTCTGATGGAGAGATGATGGTATTGTCTTTGGCGAGAATGTTGAAGTGGGGGGTGTTTTGGGTGACTTTGGAAGGTTGGAACAGGAGAAGTTTTGTCTTACTTGGGTTGAGTAGGGGCTGAGCATTGGATAGCCAGCTTTCTACAGAAGAGAATGAATCCTGTGTGATTTGTTGTAGTTTTGGTAGAGTGGGGGCAGAGCAGATGAGAGCAGAGTCATCTGCATACTGTATAACAGATGCTTGTTTGGTGGCAGTATGTAGGTTGTTAGTGAAAAGTGAGAATAGCAGAGGGCCAAGGAGAGACCCTTGGGGAACTCCGAGAGTAACTGAGTGGCGAGGTGGTAGGTTATTGTCCCAGATTACTGATTGCTGGCGTCCGTGTAGATAGCTGTGGAACCAATTTCTGGCTGATTGTGAGAAGGAGAGGTTGGGGAGAGTAGAGAGTAGTAGTTCATGAGATACCATATCAAAGGTCTTTGAGAGATCTAGAAATATGGCAGTAGAGAAGAGGCCATTGTTTTTGTGATGAAGTATAGTGATGGTGAAAGAGAGCAGAGCACAGGTAGTGCTGTGACATGGCCTGAAACCATGCTGGGTTTTGGAGAGGAGATTATTAGCTAGGAGGTAGTTGGAGACCTGGGTGATGATATATTTTTCAAGTATCTTGGAGAGAGGGGAGAGGAGAGAGAGGGGAGAGGATAGCAATGGGGCGGTCATTGGAGAGTTCGGTGGAGGGGGTGCCTTTGTGGAGGGGAATGATGTGGGATATTTTCCATATTGAGGGAACATAGCCTTCTGTTATGGAACGGTTGATTAGAATTGAAATTGGGTAGGCTAGTGTATCAGCTGCAATTTTCAAGTATTCAGAGGGGAGGTTGTCAGCTGCGAGTTTGGTGGGTTTAAGTTTTGACAGTCGTCTTTTTATGTTGGAGGTAGGTACTGAGGTGAAGAAGAAAAGTGGAGTGGGGAGTTAGGGTTAGGAGTTGGGGGGCTGTTGTAGGGAAGTGTTGTTTGTTTAGAGATGTTATAGTTAAAGTGAAGTGTTTGTTGAAGGATTCAGCAATACTGCTGGAGGAGTGAGGAATGGATGGCTGTGGGGGGTATCAACCTTCCCTGGGTGGAGGATAGTGTTAATAGTGGACCAGAATTGCTTAGGGTTGTGGTTGATAGAGTTTAGGGTGGATTTATAGTAGAGGGATTTGTCTAATTGTATTTGCTTTTTGGCTTTATTGCGCAGTTCAAGGAATGATTGCCTATCTGAGTTATTTTTTGTTAGTCACCAGTGCTCCCAGGCCTTATCTCTGGATTTCATTAGGGTTCTGGTGATCTTTTGTAACCATGGGGCATGCCTGGATCTGACTTTGGCATTTCGTACAGGAGCATGGGTGTTTATGATGGAGAGGAAGCTACTGTTGAAGAAGTGGACAGCCTCATCTAGGTTGAGATATTTTAGTGGTGACCAGTTAATTTTTTGCAGGGAGGCGATGAAGGAGTTGGGGTTGAAGTTGGACTTGTTCTGTATTTGCCTGTGGATAATGGGTTTGAGACTGTTTGTGTGGTGCCGAATTATGAAAGCAGGGGAGTGGTCATTAAGACGGTCAGGTAAGCAGCCTGCTCGGTAAGAGTGAAGGGCTTTGTTGACTAGTATCCAGTCAAGTAAGGTATGATTGTTAGGGTTTTTGTTGATTCGGGTAGGGGATTGGATGAGCTGAGTGAACCCATGGAGATTAATGTGAATGGTTGGGAGATTGTTATTACAGGATAGCCAGTTGATGTTAAAGTCACTGAGAATGATGGTTTCCTGGGTTAGAGATAGAGTAGCCCAGCTCAAGGATTTTCTAGGGGTGTAATAATTTGCCCTGGCTGGAAGTAGCATCCTATGATATTGATTGTTTTGTTTGGGTTTAGTTTGAGATTGGCATAAAGGATTTCTTCATTGTTGTGGTGAGGGGCAGATGTGTTCAGGAGTTGAATATTGAGGTGGTGTTTAAATATCAATGCTACACCACCTCCTTTTTTGGACAATCTGTTTCTATGCGAAGGATGTTGTATTCATATGGAAGTATTTCCTCACTTTTGATGTGAGGTTTGAGCCAGGTTTCAGTTAGGAAGAGAATATCTGGGGAATATATGCTTATGCTGGCATGTAGTTCTTGGATTTTATTGCATATGCTTCTGATGTTTAGGGACATTATAAGTAGGTCTGTTGTTTTTTTGTTGGCTAGGACTTGAGTTGTGGGGGGGGGGTTGCTTGGACTAGGGTTTGTAGTTGGGTTGGATTTGGGAGGACCAGGGTTTGAATGGATGTCTCCATTGAGAGATAGTTTATAGAGAGTATTTAGATATGTTTTATATACATAGTAAAATGCTTATGGTATCTTAGGGATATTTTATTTTTGAGTGTCTTAGGTGTTTGGTAATGGAGTGTGTGTATTGGGAGGATGTTTTTGGTGGCAGGGGTTGTGTAGTTATAGTGTAAATGTTTGAGGGAGGGTGTTGAGAGAGTACAGTGGAAGCTGTTGGGGAATGTGACTTGGAGCCTTGGTAGGATGTAATGTGAGCTAGAACTAGGCAGGTTAGGATTGTTATTATATTAGGTAGTAGCATGATCGTGTTGGATGTAGGGGGAGGGGTGACTAGTGGTGTAGCCTAATTGGTGGTAATTAGGCGTGGGGTTAAGGCTAAGAATAAATGTAGAGGTAGTGGGTGTGGGTGGGAATAGGGGGCAGCGAGGGGAGCGAAGTGAGCATAGCGAACGGAGCGGGCTAGAACCCCCTCCAGCTTAAAGATTGCAGGGTAAGTGTCTAAATAGCCAAATTGTTGGGAGTTATTTGAATCTAGAAGGGAAAAACAATCTATAGACCTGATTTCAGCTGTGTCCTTTCTGGGTAGATACCTAGTTTGAAGCAGACAAAAAGTGGCAGTTTAAGTACCTTTTCCCTCTATTTTACAAGTGGGCAATTCCAGTGTATCTACTGGGTTACCTTTATTTCGCCTAGAGCTTTATCTTGGTTTACTGATAGCTAAAAAGAAAAAGTTTAACTGGAGAATGTGTTTACAGCTGATGGGAGTGGGGAGCAGCTGCTGCCCCTAGCCGTGGGTAGAGACAGTTATTTCTGCTTTAGACCAGGTACTTTCTACAGTAGCAGGCTAAGATGGAACTGTAGCTAAACACCTACAGTAACTTATTTTCTTTTTAAAGCCCTTCACTGCAGATACGGTAAATGGCCAAGGATTCAGCAAGTGGGGGACTGAGAGAGAACCCATTTTCAGGGACAGTGGTCACTAAATGAAAAGATGGAGACAAAAAGAATTATTATGTTAAGGTCTCTGAAAGGGGAATAAGGGAGAAGTGCTGTAAAAAAATCTAAATGGCTATAAAGTTACATTTAACTTTTGACTGTCCTCATGTAATTATACATACTGTATATACAGTAAACTGAAACCTTATACATATGATTTTTTAACTTCCTTTTAAATCACTACACTGTAACACTTAATTACTTGCTCTTTGTTGAAACTAGTATGTCTAGTTACTTGCTCTGTCAATCCTAGTCTGAACCTAAAAAAATGGTCACTAGAGATCACTGTTCTACCTCAGTTAACATAGAAAGTTAAAATAAACGCAAACAAGATTTTGCATAAGAGAATAGGGAAAGATTATATTATCCTCTTAGGAATTACATTGCTTAATCGGAAAATAGATGCCAGGATGAAAATGCAAAATCACAATGCCCACACTGTCAAAGCAATTTGAGTTTAAAAAAGTAAAAATTAGTAATGGCTGCCTGAAGTACCCAAGAAACATTAGTTTAGATTGTAACATCAAGATAATATATGCACATAAGGTGTAGTAATCATCTGATTTACATAACATAAATCGAGCCTGCGTAAGTATTAACATAGGATTAAGAAGTGCACATTACAAGAGTCAGGCATTTACGTTACACAAATCTGACAGCAGAAAGAGAGAGTAAAAGAGAAATGTAGCGTCTTGCATCGGAGGAGAATGGGAAACAATATTTTTACGTGACATGCAGACTACATATGATACATATTATTCAGAGATTAAAGCTGAAAGTGTGACTTGTAAGCATACGCTAACACTTCTGCTGTTGAGCAGAGGTGTAATTTCATTTTGATGTCAAGTGTCTTGGAGCTTTGTGACCAAGCTTTTTGCTCTGCTTTAGGATATGAAGTCTAATGTGTGTGCATAGTGTTAGGATGCTTATATGGAACTTACCACCATAGTAAGTCAGATAGATCTGAAAAGGAATGTGTGTACAGAACGTTATGAAAGAAAGTTTGTTGCTAAGATTTAGCCATCCATTTGCCTTTATCAAAGAGCAGTTGTGAGTTTTTTTCTGGAACTGGAAACAGAGCATGAAATCTGGTTTTAAATACAATGCACTTTTGTAATTCCTACAAAAGATGTCCAGTGGATGCAGATGTCCCCTAGCTCGGAGTACTCCTATATCTTTGATTTTGAAACTATAGACTATACCCATTTTTGATTCCCTTGCATGGATGCTTGAGCTACTTGTTACTGAGATGTGATTCAGATCTATATACATAGCTACTTCTTTACATGAATTAATATCTGCCATGTGCATTGTCTGACTTGTGTGAAAACTGGAATCATGACTCAGAATGAGTTTCTTAGGGAAAAGCACAGGTTTTGTTTTGTCATTTGGCAATAACTGATCGCCATGTAAGCACTGGGAAAGGCATCTAACTCCATTCTGTAGAACGATGAAAAGGAGGTGTGTGTGCATTTTTCAATGCAGATGAAGTCAGAGAGTCATCTGCATCTCGGATGAGGGATACCTTCCCAGTGTGATTCCATCAAATGGTTTGTAGATGTAAATAGAATATGTGAAATAATTACTGTTCGAGTTGAGAGTGAATCACTGAACATTTACTGCTGGATACAAAGAATAACCAAATATTATGGGAAAAGAATTCAAAGAAACACTGTCCAGCTTCTCTAATTACAAAGAAACCTATATAATGGAAAGTGGACCACGTATATCAAACCTTTGAGGTACTGATGACACCTTAGGGTGAAATCAATCTGTAGTTTCTGTCTGATTTATATGGCTCTGGCGGAGTACTACCTGGATTAAAGGCATGTGCTGGACACTTGTTTTACACACCTATGAATCACACCATATGTAGCTGGAATCCATGCAGGCCTACAGCCATGCACTACTTGTTCAGTACAGTGATAAAAGTACCATGAAACACAGGGCTTAATATCTTTCCCCCAATATCATTTCCCTGTACTGAGGAGTTTTGTTTGGATCATAATGAATAATACCATTTTCCTGTACTGAGGAGATTTGTTTATCATAACTAAATGTAGTAAGTGGTAATTCAGATGTTGGTAATTTCAGCATTCTCTACAGAAATTTCTTTGTAGAAACAAATTGTAATAGTTTTCCTTTAATTGTCCCATTTTCTGATTTTTCATTATCCATCAAGAAAACTTCTAAAACAGCTCCATGGCTTTGTAAATATATAAACTATTGCAGTAGATTCCTAAACAGTATTTATTTATTATTTATTGATTTGCATTTGTTTACCTGGATGGTCCTCTGGGCCAAAGAGTGCCCATTTTCAGTGTAGGCCTGGGGAGAAAAGCTCCACAGTGATTTATACAATACATACAATTGATAAAAACACATCTGGCAAATACAAGTAATAATTAACTAAATCTTGAAACAAGGTAATAAGAACAATGCAATTATACATAAGTCCATCTACTGATACTACATGTATACATAATTAGAGAAATAGATTATTGTCAGGAGATAAGGTAGGTTTTAGGAGGTAAGGCTGGATGGAGAAAGAAAATGTGGAAGTGGCAGTGGGAGAGAGAGAAAGTCAGGTTATAGAGTGTGAGGAACTAGCACATGAGCATACCACTGGGAGGACAGATGTCATTTTAAAGATTTTTTGAAGAGATATGCATTGCTAGTGGATCTGGTGAAGGTGGGAGAGAGTTCCATAGTGTAGCAGTGGAGAAAGAATGGAGCATTTGATCGGTGGAGAGGTTAGGTTTTTCAATCTGCAGAAGCATTTGATTCTCAGAGCAGGGAGGTCTATTAGGGTGGTAAAGCATAAATAAAGAAGAAAGGGCAAGGCAGCTGGACGGATTGAATATTAGTTTGCGAACAGCTGTCAGTTGTATATATGTGAGATGATGAGGATGTTCTAGCCAGTTTAGTATGCGAAGGGAGGGATAGTGGTGAGATGAATTTTGTCTGTTAGTGACGAACTTTGCAATTTTGTTTTAGCAAGAATCAAGCTTGGATTTAAGACTGGCCTGTATGTTAGTAAAAATAAAAGATGGAAGCAGGAAGGAGGAGGCAAGTGCTAGTTTGGAGGAGCAATTGAGGAATGCTTTGTGTTGATATAGCTTGCCCAATTTCTGGTGTGCTTTTTTAATGTAGTTGTGAATATGCACGTCAAAGGTTAGGTGTTCATCTAAGGTGACTCCTAGACATTTAGTATTTATGACAACCTCAATAGCAGTGTTATCTTGGGAGAATATAGAGAAAGAATCTTTGTTTATAGTAGAGGTCTTCTTGGGGGTGAATCGCACAAGTTTTTTTTTTTAGGGTTTAGGACAAGGTGGTTGTTAATCATCCTTATTTCAGTGGAGGTGGGAGCTGACTGGGTAAGTTTCAGGAGTTCAGGTTGAGAGTTGGCATTGCAAATGATAGTAGAATCATCTGCGCATTGGATGACTGTACCATGATTAAGACTAGAGTGGAAGTCTTTGATGTAAATGCTGAATAACAGAGACCCTAGGATGGATCCTTGGGGAACACCAGTAGTGGCGTTGAGGAATGGAGAGAAAGAGTATTGCCATTTAGTAGCTTGTTGCCTCTCTGTGACTTAGTTGGAAAACCAGTGAATGGTAGAGGGAGACATTCTTAAGATGCAGACTTTTCTAAGAAGAAGCAGGTGGGATATAGTATCAGAGGCTTTGGAAATGTCTTGAAATAGAGAGGAGACAAGCTTCCCAGCATCTTGAGCTCGATTGACAGTCACAGAAGAATAGAAGAGCTGCAGTGGTGCTATGTCCGGGTATAAAACCTTGCCGGGTTACTTATAGTCAGATATTGTCATGTAGATATATATAGATGAATACATTTTTCAAGGATCTTTGAGACAGGAGACAGAATGGCAATGGTTTGAAAGTTGGAGATATCTGTTTTGTTTCTGCCTTTGTGCAGTGGAAGGATAAATGCTTTTTTTCCAAATGGTAGGAACATATGACTCTTGAATGGACCTATCAAGAAGTAGACTGATAGGATATGCTATAAAGTTTGCTGCTTTTTGAAGGAATTCTGGGGTCAGGTTGTCAGGGACATTGTGCATGGTTTTAATTTCAGAAGTAGTTTCTTTACTGTGGCAGTAGAGATAGGTGCTAGAGAGAATTTATGTAAGTGAGTAGGGGAGATATTTGTAGTTCGGTCTGATGGGTTAGGATGATTATGAGGGAAGTTGGTGGTGAGATTAGTTATGGTGTTTATGAAATATGTGTTGAAGAGGGTGGGTATTTCAACGGGAGTTTTTTTCTGGATTGGGACAGGGGTTATTGTTTGATCCTGGGTGTAGTAGGCTGTTTATTGAGCTCCAAAAGTGCTTTCTATTTTGTTTATGTTTGTTTTGTAAAGTGTGATAGCATTCTTTTTTATTCTTAATAACTAAGCACTTTACTTGGTTGCAAAGGTGTCAGTAGGTTATAAGGGCAGAGGATTTTTTGTGCATTTTCCAAAGCTTGCAGGCTTTGTCCCTGGTGGTTATGTTCTGTTTAGTAGCTCTAGTGAGCCATGGGGTGTGATTAGATTTTAGTTGTTTTAGCCGGGGAGGTGCAAACCTGTTTAAGATGTTTAGGAATGTAGAGTTGGAAAATTCCACTGCTTCGTCTAGGGGAAGTGTTTTTAGGAGAGCCCAGTCAATGATGTTTAAAGTATTGTTAAAGGATGAAGGGCAACATTTGACAGGTTTCTAACGTTCTTATATAGATAGCTGTTTAATGCTCTTGAGGTGTTACATATAATAAAGGCAGGTAAGTGGTCACTGATACTGTTTAGGAGACTTCCTGTGGTGGAGATTTTATTGGGGTTAGAGACCATGATCAAATCTAAGATTGTTCCACAGCTGTTATGTTTGTGGGGTCTACTAATATCAATGATTAGCTGGCTGTAGTTAAATAGGTTTATGCTAGAGGGGGAGTGCTGGTGTGACAAATCTAACCAATTAATTTTAACACCACCAAGAATTATTGTTTCTGTTATGTTGCTGGATGTCCAATCTAGGATATTCTCTAATATGGGAATATTGTTGCCAGGGGGGATGTATAAGACAATGATACAGAGTTTTTTTCATTCATTTAGTTTTAGGAAGGTTATTAACCTATCTGAACGCAGGCATGCAAAGCCAGGGGCAAGGAATTCTGAGAATTTCAATGTACGGTTTTAGCCATGTTTCTGTAACAGCAATAATGTTGGGCTTGTTATGTGCTACCCAGGCATGGAATATAGGGACTTTGTTTCAAATACTTTGCAGGTTAATTATAGTTAGGTTTAGGGATTTGTAGGAGCTGTGTAAGTTGGGAAATGAGGTAAGGGGACCAGGATTTGGATGAATATCTCTGCTTACAGTACAGTAACATAGCTGGTCTGGTACAATGTTAAAGTCTATACATTACTAGTGTGTACTTATTTTATTTTTGTATGCTACAGTATGGGTAGTATCAGAATGCTCTTCTCTATTGTTTCCCTAAGACTGAAGCAATAATACATTGATATGTCTTTTAATTTTGCTTGAAACATTTGTTAAAATCTAATGCTGAGAAATACTCTGAAATACTCCAAATATAGAGGATTATGGCTGGACCTCCAGTCATAATAAACTTGTTTTTCACCTTGAGAGGAGAGTGAAGTGAAGCTCAAGAGGTAAGTATTGACAAGCATGTTGAGAACTCATAACATGTTAGTTAAGTACCAAAAGACCTGATCCTAATCACTTGTAGTACTTGAAAATTCAGCTGCCTCAGTGTACTATTTTTGCAGAAAAATAGGGTAGGAACACACAGTGTTTTACAGCCTTGAAAGCTATAATAAACTTGGCAGTGCCATGCACAGGCAAAAGCTTTCAAAGCTGTTAGACCCTTTAACCTGACACACCCTTGGTAGCACAAAATACATTACAGGACTCCCTACTGAAATGTCAGCACTTGAAATGCCAAGTGTTGAAAAGCCGAAAAATAAAATACCAAAACACAGAAGAAGAGCAAATCTCAAAAATCACTTTACTCCTTAAAACTTCCTTTTAAAGGGGGGCAGGACTCCCTGCACTCTCCCATGTTGTGAGGGGCAAACCTCCACCCCACCAAACATATATATATATATATATATATATATATATATATATATATATATATATATATATATATATATATATACCAACTTTGAGATCACCATACCTCAGAGAAAAAGGAATATTTTGAGAAATGGCATTTTGGACTTAGTATATGTTCTTTCAGCCATTCAGTATCGATATTTTGGGTCTTGCCCTAGCAGGTCCTGACATTTCAAATGGTTACTATATTACAGCTATAACTCTTTGTAGTATATGGAACTTTACCTCTCCAGTTTAGTACTATTTATGGAAAAATAGATCATAAAGTATGAAGCCGTGGTGGTACAGCGGTAGCGTTATTGCCTCACAGCAAGAGGTTCTCCCATTCGATTCACGGCTGGAGTGCCTTCTGTGTGGAGTCTGCATGTCCTCCCCGCGGTCAAGTGGCTTCCGAAAGACATGCGTAAATGGGCGTGCCTTCGCTGAAGGTTGGGCATCGGGCTGGCAACTCGGCACCATAAAAAAAAATCTACAGCCAATCATTAGCGGACTGGAGTTCCGCTGTGGCGATCCCTAACTTGGAAAAGCCAAAAAGACAAACAGTGTAGGATCATAAAGTGTCACTATGACACATATCCAGCAGCTTGGAACTTGTAAGACACTTCACCCTGCCACACTTTTATTACTTATATGGAAATACAAATTATATTGCAACTTTTGAAACTGTGAAATCCCTTCTTATGCTGTTATGTGGAATCTTCCATGTGTGCTGTAATGTGAGACCTAATCATAACAGCTTTAAAAGGTGCATAACAGAGGACTATGACTAGGTCACATGTTATGTGTTTGACATATGGATGTCAACAATTTAACCTCAGGAGCAGAGCTCAATACAGCTTGAAAGATGAATCTTTACATCCACATCTAGAAAACATATAAAGTGAGTTATAATTCAAGAGATCTAATCCTAATTCCTCATAGCACATGTAGCTTTAGCAACCTTGTTGTACTACTAATTACAGAAAATAATGTGTAGGAGTATGAAATGTTTTACAGCTTTGAAAGCTGTAACATTTTTGTGCACTACCTCACTAACAATGAGCAAAAGAAAATGTATTGTTGGTCTTGTTAAACTCTGTAACACACTGCACAGTACCTCACTAACAAGGGGCAGAAGCAAATGTATTGTTAGTCCTGTTAAACTCTGTATAATCTCTGTAGTGCCTCACTAACAATGATCAGAAGCAAATGTATTGTTCCTGTTAAACTCTGTAACACACTGCACACTACCTCACTAACAATGAGCAGAAGCAAATGTATTGTTGGTCCTGTTAAAATCCATAGTACACTCTGCTCTGCCACATACAAAAGGTATGACAGCTTGATGCATTTTATAACTTTTAAAGCCTTTTCATCTTTTTGCCTTTGTTCTGTGGTGGCTGCTGTTTATAAGAAAACGAGGAAGACGAGAAGTTGATCTGAAATTTGTTTAAATGCCTTACGTGTACAAGTAAGGACTGTAACAAAGCAAAAACAAAAATAAGGACCTAACACTATGCGTACACAGAAAGTATGTCATTCTGTATAGGATTACCATAAAAATTATTTGCCTTGCCAGTTGTGTAGCTGATTGAATTGGAATTTTGACAGTTATGAAGTAATATAAGCCTTTTTCGATGGAGCCAAAGTACTTTGAAGATTACATTTTCTAATACATGTGAGAGCAAACAACTGTGCATATTCTCTTATCTTTTAATTGCACTGCTACAAGATTTGTCACAGATACACAGCCTGGAACTTTGCATGAATTCTCAGTGGGATAACTATGGAAATTACATACTGATATAAAAATTTTCAAGTACATCATTGCATTTGCACAGTTGTTTGGCTCCATTTGAAACACATATTCCTGCAGCTGCTTGATTTTATTTTATGATGAAAATTTTAACACGTACAAAATTGTATCCTGTGTGTTTAACTGTAACTGCAAGTCTAAGCTGCTTATGTTTTTGCTAGAAATCTTTGCTCTCCAGATATAAATGCAGTCTTGTATACTTTCCCAGAAACTTGACTGTGTGACTAAATCACTGGTTAACATTTGTTACATGTGAATTAGACTGTAGAAGAATTAAGCAAGTGAGACTGCATGAAAACAGATATTCCACTAAAGCAGGATGTCCCAGACAGTTGTAGTGGAACAAAAACAGAAAATAATAACTATTAATATTCTGCAAGTCCTGTTGTGCTTATGCAACTTCCTCTCTCCCATTATGTTGTTAGCTTTTGACTTTCACAGTTATTTTCCACATCAGCAGCTGGATTTATAAATGCTGTGCTGCATTCCAGTGGCAGTGCAGAGGCCATCAGCTTTGGAGTTCTGTCAGGTGTGTGATTCATGAACCAAACCATGTGCCTAACGCACTATACCAATCCACCACAAAGGAGAAGCTGCAGCGCACAGATGAGCCGAGAACTTCCTCCTGCTGCAGCAGCATGTACACTCAGTAGCATGGAATGTGGAAAGTAGTAGGGTGTAAGAAGGCAGATAATAACAAAGCACTAGATGCACACGCTGTAAGCTAGCTCCCACGGCACATGAGTGGCAGCAGACATGATAAAGTAAGGCTGCAACACTGCTAGGCAGTCAGGTTATGCTTACAGGTACACACAGGACAATAATTCAAAGATGCATAGTACCAAATACAAGTTCTAGCAGGCTAATTATGGTGATTCAAATAGCAAATACGTCCCCTTAGAGTCATCAGGATCTGTTGAGATGTAGGCAACATGATACTGTAGTGCTACAGTATAGGGAAATAATAGGAGTGCATGAGGAAGTTATGATAGTACTGGTCAAACTGTAGCAAAGCAGTGCAGACCAACCATTTCATAAGGTCCATGTATGTAACCACAGACATAACCATCCCACTCACCCGGACAGAAACTATACTAATCATGCTACAATATGATCTGTAAAACTCAGGCAACAGATGTACACACTCTATTTGGATGTGGGTGTGTTATACACTATCATTGGGTTTATAAAGATATGCAACACTTACTCAAGGATTGTTACTGTGCACTTGTAAAGGTGCATATATGTGTGCATGCATGATGTATGGGATGTGCATGTCTGTATATATGAGCATGTGTGTGTATGTTTCCAAGTGTGTGTGTGTGTGTGTGTGTGTGTGTGTGTGTGTGTGTGTGTGTGTGTGTGTGTGTGTGTGTGTGTGTGTGTGTGTGTGTGTGTGTGCATGATGTGTAGCATGTGTGTGTCTGTATGTATGTGCATATGTGTGTATGTTTCCATTTCCAAACGTGTGTGTGTATGAGTGCATGTGTGATGTGTGGCATGTGTGTGTCTCTGTGTATGTAAATGTGTCTGTATGTTTCCAAACATGT